>NC_042628.1:70707092-70764443 GCF_901001135.1 Rhinatrema bivittatum | reverse complement strand
GGCAGCCAGTACGATTTTTCCAAGAGAAGAGCTGCTGATATGCGTCTAGCACAACCCATTACAAATCTAGCTGCCATATTCTGTACCACCTTGGAGTTTTCTTATCAGTGTACCAGGTCACCCCAGTATATGACGTTATAATAATCTAGTACTGTGATTGCTAGAGCATACATTACAGATTTTAATGCCATTAATGTCAGAGACTATTTTGTTTCACAAGGCGTAAATGCATGTAAAACTGTTCGAAGCATAGACCAACCCGAGTCTAATTTGATTCCTAAAGATTTTATTTCTTCAGTAAACTTCATATAATGGCCTCCCAAAGAAATCTCGAGTTTCTCAAATTTACTTCCCACTTGTAAAATTTCTGTTTTTTTGTAGAATTCAAGACCAAAAGATATCTACAAATGAATATGCATGGATAGATTTGCATACAATGGAAGCAGTGACTGCTAATCTCATGTATATTCATTGTGGATATCTCATGCATATTCATTGTGGATATCTCATGCATATTCATTGTGGATATCCTCAAAACCTGACTGCCTAGGAGTGCTCCAGGGACTGGGTTGAGAATCACTGTCCTAGAGATCCAGACTGGGACACTGTCAGAGACAGAATGCTAGGTTTGATGGATTTAGCCAATCTAGTCCCATTTTTTTTAAAAGCGTGTGTTGCGATGCTGTTCGCGGGCCTAGCCACGAGCAGCCTCTTCTGCCACCAGCCACCCCAACTTTGTTCTTGTGGCCTGGGGCCCCCACATGTGTTTCCGAGGTGGTCGGAGCCACCGCCGTCCTGCCTCCACAGTCCGGAGGCTGCCGACGTCATCTTCCTGCTGTACGGGCAGCAGGGAGCCACCGCTTGGAGGCCGCCATCATCGGCTTCTTCGTGGCCCGGAGGCCGCTGATGTTGTCCTCTCTCCTGCAGCGGGGCTGTGCCACTGCCGCTGGGTCTTCCCACTCGACCCAGAGGGCCTCCTCCGACCCAGTGCCCTCGCGGCTTGGAGCCACCGATGCAAGGACCTGCCTTGTGGCCTAGTGCCACATCCAGCCCTCCTCTTTGCGGCCTCCGCCGCTGTCCATGGTCCTGTCTCCTAGGCAACGCGGCCGCGCCTCTCCTGCCTTAAAGGGCCGCGGCGGGAGAGTCCCCGCTACCCTGTCTGATATGTCATCAGGGTGTCTCCCTCTTCAGAGCCCTATAAAAAGGGCCCCGCCAGTTCTCCAGCCGCCTTCTCGTCATTTCCAGCTTCTTCAAGGCATTCTGCTCTTCATGGGAATTCCCTTGTCGTCATTGTCATCATCGGTGATTCCTGGTCCTTTGTCTTTTCTTTGTCCATGGTTCCTGGTCCTCCTCATCGGATCCCATGTCCTCCGTCTTCAGATGTTCCAGTCTTTCAAATGTCCTCATCTTCAGATGGACCCAAAAAGCAAAGGCGGAAGCCAATCCAGTTGGCTGTGTAACAGTGAAGAGAATGAGAATCGGATGGTAAAAAGAAGCCCTTTATTAAACAATGCATTGTTTAATAAAGGGCTTCTTTTTACCATCCGATTCTCACTCTCTTCACTGCTACTCATCTTCAGATGTCCTTGATGTCCTCATCTTCAGATGTTCCCAATGTCTTTGTCTTCAGATGTTCAGCCTCCAGGCGTCCTCTTCTTCCAGCTCCTCCCTTTGGATGCCCTTGTCCTCGGATGTTCCTAATTCTGGATTCGACTCCTAGCTCTCCCGCCAATTCCTGCTTCCAAGTGACCTTCTGGTGCGTCTTCCACACCGGGTCTGAAGTTTCATCTTCCAGATGACTTGTCAGGTGCGTCGATCACGCTGGGTCACTGAAGCCTCTGCTTGGGCCGGATCCTGCTTCGAGTGTCGCCCGGATTCCTCTTCATTCTGAGTTTTAACCTTGCTTTGTCTTTCTACTCATCAAGTGTCTTCGTCGATGTTCCTCTCCTCTGATGTCCTTTCTCCAGACGTCCTAGTACACCCCGGCTCTTGCTTCGGATGTCCCAGGTTCCAGCCCTAGCCTCCCCCAGTGGACCTTGCTTCGAGATGACCTGCCAAGTGCATTGGTCACGCCGGGTCACTGCAGTTTCTTCTTCCAGATGGCCTGCCAGGTGCATTCTACCATTCCCCGTCACTGAAGCCTTCTCCGGCTGGACTCTGCTACAAGAGCTGCCCGGGTCCTCCTCTTCACCCTGAGCTTCTGCCTGCCATGCCCTAGTGTTTTTGCCCTCGACCATGTCTCCAAGTGTCTTCATCTTGTTCCAGTACCATCGCCTGTCCTCGACCTCTGTCCGTCCTGTCGCATCTGCCGATTCTAGGCAGCAGGTCCGAAAGGGTTATCGAGAGGCCGGAGGGGCTACCCCAGAGACCAGCATTGCGTTGTTGGGTCTCTTCCGGTGTGTTCAGGTTCGGCAGAGGTCAGGGCTCCTGGTTGTCAGTTTGTCTGCCCATGCGTGGACACGTCTTGCCTGCCTCAGCGCTTCCACAGAGCTCCTCTGCAGTCGCGCCATGGTCCAAGGGCACACCTATCATCGTGGAAACAGGACCGCTCCTTAGCGCTCCCTTAACAGTGTGAATAAACATGTGGATAAAGGTGAGCCAGTTGATATAGTGTATATGGATTTTCAGAACATATTCGTCAAAATTCCTCAATAGAAATTAAAAAGTCATGGGATAGGAGGCAACATTTTATTCTGGATTGAGAACTGGTTAAAACAATAGAAACAGAGATTAGGACTAATGCTCAATTTTCTCAATGGAGAAAGTGGAATTCCCCACTGATCTGTACTGGGACCAGTGCTTTTTAACACATTTACAAATGACCTAGCAACAGGGCTGGTGCTTCCATTAGGCAAACTAGGGCGGGGTGGCAAAATCCTGCCAGCGTGAGGTCCAGAGGGGTACTGTACTAGAGCCAATCCCAGGAAGAAGAGAGCACGATGCTGGAGCCGCTGCCACCAGTAGATAAGTTGGGGAGGGGGGTGAATGGTGGCGAACTGAAGGTTTTTCTGTGCTGCCAAATATGCTTGCACCAGCCCTGCCTAGAGATGGGAACATTGAGCGAGGTGATCACATTTGCTGATGATTCAATTTTTTTTAAATCACAAGAGGATTGTGAGAAATCGGGGACTGGACATCCAAATGGCAGAAGACATTTAATGTGAACAAGTGCAAAGTAATGCATGTAGGGAAGAGCAACTTGAATTATAGTTCCACAATGCAAGGTTCCACATTGGGAGTTAGCACCCAGGAAAGGATCTAGGCATCATCATGGATAGTACCTCGAAATCCTCTGCTCAGTGTGTGGTGATAGCCAAGAAAGCAAACAGCATGCTAGGAATTATTAAGAAAAGAATGGAGAATAAAACAGAATATCATAATGGCTCTGCATCGCTCCAAGGTGCGACTGCTCCTTAAATGTTGTGTGCTGTTCTGGTCACCGCAGAATAAATTAAAGGTACAGAGAAGAGTGACCTATGAGGAAGACCGAAGAGGTTAGGGCTGTTCAGCTTGGAGACGGCTGAGGGGGGATATGATAGAGGTCTGTAAAATAACGAGGGGAGTGGAATGAGTAAACATTTATCAGTTGTTTACTCTTTGGAAAAGTACAAAGACCAGGGGACGCACAATGGTGTTACTAGGTAAACTAATAAAAGAAATGTTTTTTTTCTCAACGCATAACTAAGCTCTGGAACTTGTTGCAAGAGAATGTGGTGAAAGCTGTTAGTGTAGCTGCGTTTAAAAAAGGTTTGGATAAGTTCCTGGAGAGAAAGTCCATAAACCATTATTTATTGCAGTAATCTGTTGCTTTCTCTTGGGATAAGCAGCTTGGAATTTATCTACCCCTTTGGATTCTGCCAGGTGCTTGTGACCTGGCTTGGCCACTCTTGGAAACAGGATACTGGGCTTGATGGACCTTGTCTGACCCAGCAGGACACACTTTATGGTCTTCACAGTTCCAGGAGCTCAGAATACTAAAAATATTACTGTAACCTCCTGAGTGGGGAAAACCTGGATAATGGACCCAAAGAGACACAACCATAGTTCAGAGCCGATTTGTAAAACTCTCCAATCAGCCTGAGGCTCCGGGGCTCCTTGTGGGGGGAATCTTTGCTTCAAGGCCCTTCCACTGCCCTGCAAGTCCCTTGTAACCAACCCTGAGAATCCCCAACTCTCTGCAACGGCACTAAACCTGGCTTGCAATCTACCTTTACCGATTGTTGATAAGATGGGGGGAAAGTTCTCTACAGCGCTTTGATGTTAAAGGCAAATGATTTGCAGGCTGAAATTAATACATGAGTGACCTTAGTCTTCCAGTAATTGTCTTTGGACTTTGTAATAGCCCGCTCGTTAATGCTTTAGCTCCGTCACCCTTCCAATAAATCCAATTGAATAAAGGGTAAGCCTTCTCCCAATTTCCCAAACGCATATCCGTTTCCTCCCTTTGTGAAATGGTCAGATCCGTAGTCCCAATTACTGAAAAGACTGAAAAGTCCCAATCTTTTCCATTCTCCTAAATCTCCTCCTGGCGGTACCAGGGGGGTCCACTCCCCTCCCAAGTGTGAGTCACCCGAGTCAGTGGTGAAAGCAGTCTGGGAAAATACCTCAATAACCCTTCTCTCTCTGGCCATGGATGGAAGTCGCCCAGCTTCTTCCTCAGAGTCCCTGGGCCCTAGGGTTCTCGCTCGATAAAACACAGACAAAAAGGGAGCCAAGGAAGGGTGGGAACGTGGCCCTTTCCAGAAACAAAAGTCTCCAAAACTGGAGCAAAAAAATAGGGTTGAGGCAGTGTTTCCCACTCTCTTTCCCCAGACCTCTGTGGGAAAAAAAACGCTCAGAGCTCTTTTCCCAAGAAAACAAACACAGGTGGGGGCTGCACAAGCAGCAGGGAACCCGGAATCCACACCCTGAGGTGGTGGCGGGGGCTTATGTACCCCTAGAGCCCACCGCCTGCTGCTGCTCCCAGCCCCTCCGAAGCTCCCCTGCAAGTTAGTGCAGCGGGAGTGCCCTGTGCTTACTGTGCAGCAGGGGCTCAGCTCTACGCATTGCCTCCTGTGCCACCCTCTGAAGGCAGGATCGGTATCGGATGCCCTCCTGTGCCACCCTCTGAAGGCAGGATCGGTATCGGATGCCCTCCTGTGCCACCCTCTGAAGGCAAGATCGGTATCGGATGCCTTCCTGTGCCACCCTCTGAAGGCAGGATCGGTATCAGATGCCTTCCTGTGCCACCCTCTGAAGGCAGGATCGGTATCAGATGCCTTCCTGTGCCACCCTCTGAAGGCAGGATCGGTATCAGATGCCTTCCTGTGCCACCCTCTGAAGGCAAGATCGGTATCGGATGCCTTCCTGTGCCACCCTCTGAAGGCAGGATCGGTATCGGATGCCTTCCTGTGCCACCCTCTGAAGGCAGGATCGGTATCGGATGCCCTCCTGTGCCACCCTCTGAAGGCAAGATCGGTATCGGATGCCTTCCTGTGCCACCCTCTGAAGGCAGGATCGGTATCAGATGCCTTCCTGTGCCACCCTCTGAAGGCAGGATCGGTATCAGATGCCTTCCTGTGCCACCCTCTGAAGGCAGGATCGGTATCGGATGCCCTCCTGTGCCACCCTCTGAAGGCAGGATCGGTATCGGATGCCTTCCTGTGCCACCCTCTGAAGGCAAGATCGGTATCAGATGCCTTCCTGTGCCACCCTCTGAAGGCAGGATCGGTATCAGATGCCTTCCTGTGCCACCCTCTGAAGGCAGGACTGGTATCGGATGCCCTCCTGTGCCACGGACTGGTATCGGATGCCCTCCTGTGCCACCCTCTGAAGGCAGGACTGGTATCGGATGCCCTCCTGTGCCACCCTCTGAAGGCAGGATCAGTATCGGATGCCCTCCTGTGCCACCCTCTGAAGGCAGGACTGGTATCGGATGCCCTCCTGTGCCACGGACTGGTATCGGATGCCCTCCTGTGCCACGCTCTGAAGGCAGGATCGGTATCGGATGCCCTCCTGTGCCACCCTCTGAAGGCAGGACTGGTATCGGATGCCCTCCTGTGCCACGCTCTGAAGGCAGGATCGGTATCAGATGCCTTCCTGTGCCACCCTCTGAAGGCAGGATCGGTATCAGATGCCTTCCTGTGCCACCCTCTGAAGGCAGGATCGGTATCGGATGCCCTCCTGTGCCACCCTCTGAAGGCAGGATCGGTATCGGATGCCCTCCTGTGCCACCCTCTGAAGGCAGGATCGGTATCAGATGCCTTCCTGTGCCACCCTCTGAAGGCAAGATCGGTATCAGATGCCTTCCTGTGCCACCCTCTGAAGGCAGGACTGGTATCGGATGCCCTCCTGTGCCACGGACTGGTATCGGATGCCCTCCTGTGCCACCCTCTGAAGGCAGGACTGGTATCGGATGCCCTCCTGTGCCACCCTCTGAAGGCAGGATCAGTATCGGATGCCCTCCTGTGCCACCCTCTGAAGGCAGGACTGGTATCGGATGCCCTCCTGTGCCACGGACTGGTATCGGATGCCCTCCTGTGCCACGCTCTGAAGGCAGGATCGGTATCGGATGCCCTCCTGTGCCACCCTCTGAAGGCAGGACTGGTATCGGATGCCCTCCTGTGCCACGCTCTGAAGGCAGGATTGGTATCGGATGCCCATACCTGGGAACCGGCTGTTTACTACACTTTGCTCTCCCCCCCTCCCTCCACCTTTTACAGGCAGCTTGCAAGGGACTTTAGAAGAGAGCAGAGCAATTGTTTTCTGCTCTGCAGTGTCTGCTCCAACCTCATCCTCTTTCCTTCCCACTCCCCAAAGGAGCGGAGCAGATACTGCAAGCAGCATTTGAGGGGCTGAAAAGGGAGCAGAGTCATTGTTTTCTGCTCTGGTTTGTCCACTTTGCTGCTTGTGTCTACAGACAGCTTTTGTAGGGAGAAGCAGCAGGAAGGGGGCTGGAGCAGACACAGCTCAGCCTGCAGGTGTCTGTAGTCCCAAGACTTGGAACTCAGCTGACAACAGAGCGGGGAAGAAAGAAGGAGCCAGCCTGGTGCACAAATAAGGGAGCTGTACTGATCCATAGGGGCGAGGGGGAGGATGAGTGCTAGGGTCAGGGAGGGGTAATGGAGGTGAATGCTGGGGTCAGGGGGGAAGTGCTGGGGTCAGGGAAGGGTAAAGGGGGTGAATTCTGGAGTCAGGGAGGGGTAAAGGGGGAGTGCTGGGGTCAAGGAGAGGTAAAGGGGGAAGTGCTGGGGGTAAAGGGGTGAATGCTGGTGTTAGGGAGGGGTAAAGGGGGTGAGTGCTAGGGTCAGGGAGGGGTAAAGGAGGTGAATGCTGGGGTCAGGGGGGGGGAGTGCTGGGATCAGGGAGGGGTAAAGGAGGTGAATTCTGGAGTCAGGGAGGGGTAAAGGGGGTGAGTGCTAGGGTCAGGCTTGAGGAAGAGAGTGGATTATGGGATGTGGGGTAGGGGGTAGAAAAGAAAAAGATTATGCATTCCCCCCACCCCCGCTAATCAACAGCAACCTCCGGGCGATCACAGTCAGAAGTTCCCATGTATAAAACCCCAGCTTTCTGAGGCTTCTTTTAAACCTGAATCCCCCCCCCCCCCATCTGCTTGATCCCAGCTTTGCTGCTTTTAACCATTTTCTTAATAAACGAACGCATCGCGGACCTTTCCTCCGTGCATCCGTACAGTGCGGTGTACACCCGGTAGCGCTGCAGAAACGAATAAGCAGCAGGGGTGGCCCGGGGCCGGCGCGCTCGCAGGTTCTTTTGTTGGCACGAAACCCGGCTCGGATTTCAATCTGATTACGCCGAGGAGGCGCCACCCAACCCAACCGAGAAGAAACATTAACAAGCGCGCGGTATCTGTGCGCGGAAAGCACCCGAGCCCTCCGGGACCTGCGGGCTCCGTCGCGCGTGCCCTCAGGAAGTCTGCGGCCGGAGGGCGGACATGAAAGAGACGAGGTGCGTTTCGTTTGTTCGGGAAGGGCTGCCTCCCCCAGTCTGGGCTGCGCGTGCGGGCTCAGCACTCCCAGGCCTCCTGGCGCGCGCAGGCCTGGGAGTGCCCTGTGGCGGCTGCACGGACGCCCTTGCCCGTTGCTCTGGATCCCCGGGGCGCCTGCGGTGCCAGCCCCCGTCACAGCTCGGGTGTAACCTGCAGGACTTGCTTTCGGAATCGCGCTCAGAGCCTCTGAGACATTTGCAGCAAACCCGGCTTTTGAGGGACCCCGTGCTGTTTCTTCTAAGCAAGGGATGCCCTCTGATCTGAGCCGACCCGGTTCTGCTTTTGTTGCCCGCCGGCAGTGAACGTGAACTACAAGTCCACAGATGCCGTGGGGCAAAACCAGGACTGGATCAGCCTGACGGGCTGACCTGGGTCAGGTGCCAGTCTAGGGTCACCAACTTTTCCAGAGACCATGACTGGGAGGAGGGGGTGTCCCATTCCTTTCTGACATTATAATAAATTTGCATATATTTGTCGCTTGCTACTGTCTCCTCTCTTTTCCCTGTGCTCCTTGTGCCTCGACTGTATCTTTTCTCTCCCGCTGCCCCTCATCTCTCTCTCCCTCCTATCTCCCGAGTCTCTTCTTTACCTGCCGCTTCCTGGCCCTGTGCCCCCTCTCTCTCCCTCCCTTCATCTTCAGTGCCCTTCTGTCTCTTTCCATCCTGAGCCCCTATTGACTCTCTCCCTCCTCCATCCCCCGTGCCTCTGTCCTCCTCTGTCTCTCCCCCTCCTTCATTCCGTCTGCCTCCTCTCTCCCCACCTTCCTTCCTCCCTCCTCCATCCCCCGTGCCTCTGTCCTCCTCTGTCTCTCCCCCTCCTTCCCTCCTTCATTCCGTCTGCCTCCTCTCTCCCCACCTTCCTTCCTCCCTCCTCCATCCCCCGTGCCTCTGTCCTCCTCTGTCTCTCCCCCTCCTTCCCTCCTTCATTCCGTCTGCCTCCTCTCTCCCCACCTTCCTTCCTCCCTCCTCCATCCCCCGTGCCTCTGTCTCTCCCCCTCCTTCATTCCGTCTGCCTCCTCTCTCCCCACCTTCCTTCCTCCCTCCTCCCTCCCCCGTGCCTCTGTCTCTCCAGCTCCTGTGTCCTCCTCTGTCTCTCCCCCTCCTTCATTCCGTCTGCCTCCTCTCTCCCCACCTTCCTTCCTCCTCTGGCTTTTTCATCCAGCCTGTGCCTCCCCCTCCTTTCACCATTCCCTATGCCTCTTATTTTTCTCTCCCATCCCTTCGTTTTTGCCGCCTCTGTGCTTCTTTCTCTCCTCTGTGGATACCTGAGATATGCAGGAGGAGGGAAAGCCTGAGCTCCTTCCTCATCCCCTCCTGCCACAGGCCGATGCAGCAAAGTGCGCTCAGCTGAGCCCACTGTTTTACCCGCGGTTGGATGAGCGTTTTGGATGCGCGCCCACTACCCCTTATGCAATAAGGGGTTTAGCGGATTCAAAACGCAAGTCCAAAGCCCCCACGGGATACAGAAAAAAAAAATGTGCGCCCGATCCGCTGATTTACACTCAGAAAAGCAGAAAATATTGCTTTCTGTACCTACTCCGACTTAATATCGTGGCGATATTAAGTCGAAGGAACCAAAAGGTTAAAAAAAATTAAAAAAAATAAAAATAAAACTATATGCCGGCAGGTCAGGATAGGAAAATGGACGCTCGTAAAATTATGCGTCCGTTTTCCAAACCCGCTGACAGCCACCTCTCTTGGGCTTCAGCTGCTAAGGAGGCGTTAGGGGCGCGCTATTGCCTCATGCACCTCCTTTTCAGCCCAACCCTTCATTTAAATACGGTATCGCGCGGCCAGGAGAGGTGGCTGGGCGCGCAGTAGGAAAGCGGGCGCTCAACACTGCGCACTTTACAGTATCGGCCTGATAGTAGAGAGAGGAGATGGGGGGGAGAGCTGCAGGGCAGATGCTAAGAAGAGTACTCAGGTGAGATCCCGCCCCAATCACAGCACGGGGAGAGGGGATAGGGCAGGGCTGCAGTTCCACTCTCAAGCTGCGGGTTCTGCCTTAGCTCCCTCCCCTGACTGTAAACAAGGCCGTAGGGAAAAGGAGCTGCCTGTCGCAGGAGACAGATTTTTAGTGTCCGGTCAGTACTTCTGGTCGACAGAAAACCAGACTGTCCAGTTCAAAACTGGGCCGTTGGCAACCTTATGTCAATCAAGGGAAGCTTGCACTGCTGCTGCTGTTCATATTTACCTGTACTATGGTTGGTGTGTAGGTGTGTGGGTACTTGCCAGGTTCTTATGGCCTGGATTGGCCACTGTTGGAAACAGGATGCTGGGCTTGATGGACCCTTGGTCTGACCCAGTATGGCATGTTCTTACGTTCTTAAGGCAGTCGCTGGACAAAATGGTCTCCTGTACAAGGACTGCTTTTGGTGCCTCCCCCTTTTCTTTTGAGCTAACTTGTTCACAAACCTACAGGCAGGCTCAAAAAGACAACATGGCACCCCAGGCAGTCACCCTGCTTGCCCATCCCTGGCTATGACCCTGTGTGTGTGGGTGTGTAGATTACATTATTGCTTTCTGTGGTGGGGCAGTGTGTGTGTGGGTGTGTGAGGGAAGAGTGCATTGCTGCTATCTGTGGTGGGGCAGTATGTGTGTGGGTGTGTGAGGGAAGCGTGCATTGCTGCTGTCTGTGGTGGGGCAGTATGTGTGTGGGTGTGGATGTGTGAGGGAAATGTGCATTGCTGCTGTCTGTGGTGAGGCGGTTTGGGTGTGTGAGGGAAGCGTGCATTGCTTCTGTCTGTGGGGCAGTATGTGTGTGGGTGTGGATGTGTGAGGGAAGCATGCATTGCTGCTTTCTGTGGTGGGGCAGTATGTGTGAGGGAAGCGTGCATTGTTGCTTTCTGTGGTGGGGCAGTATGTGTGTGTGTGTCTGTGAGGGAAGCGTGCATTGCCGCTTTCTGTGGTGGGGCAGTATGCGTGTGTGGATGTGTGAGGGAAGCATGCATCGCTGCTTTCTATGGTGGGGCAGTATGTGTGTGGGTGTGGATGTGTGAGGGAAGCGTGCCTTGCTGCTGTCTGTGGTGGGGCAGTATGTGTGTGGGTGTGGATGTGTGAGGGAAGCGTGCCTTGCTGCTGTCTGTGGTGGGGCAGTATGTGTGTGAGGGAAGCATGCATTGCTGCTGTCTGTGGTGGGGCAGTATGTGTGTGAGGGAAGCATGCATCGCTGCTGTCTGTGGTGGGGCAGTATGCGTGTGGGTGTGGATGTGGATGTGTGAGGGAAGCGTGCCTTGCTGCTGTCTGTGGTGGGGCAGTATGTGTGTGGGAGTGTAAGAGAAGCGTGCATTGCTGCTGTCTGGTGGGGCAGTATGTGTGTGGGAGTGTAAGGGAAGCGTGCATTGCTACTGTCTGTGGTGTGGCAGTGTGTGTGTGGGGTGTGAGGGAAGCGTGCATTGCTGCTATCTGTGGTGTGGCAGTGTGTGGGGGGGTGTGAGCGAAGCGTGCATTGCTACTGTCTGTGGTGTGGCAGTGTGTGTGTGGGGTGTGAGGGAAGCGTGCATTGCTGCTGTCTGATGGGCCTGTTCCAGGGTGTGGCAGTGTGTGGGAAGCTGTTGCTTTCCCTGCTGCACTTGTTCTGTGGAGAAACTTTGTATGTATGTGGATTGCTAAGAAAGATGTAAATTGTGGTACACAAAGTCCATATTCAGTCACTGTCCAGATAGCAACGTTAGCCGGCTAACTCTGGTGGTATATTCAGTAGTGCAGCCGCAGTATTCAGTGTAGCCTGCTGTCTTAAAGTCAGCCAGGTAACTTTATCTGGCTGACTTTAGGACAGCTCTACAACACAATCAGATTTAGCTGGATAAGTTAGCTAGCTAATGTAATTCCTCCCTACTGTTACCCCGCGATTGGACGCGCGTTTTAGACGCGCTAGCTTTACCCCTTATTCAGTAAGGGGTAATAGCACGTCCAAAACGCGCGTCCAACCCCCCCGAACCTAATAGTGCCCGCAACATGCAAATGCATGTTGATGGCCCTATTAGGTATTCCCACGCGATACAGAAAGTAAAATGTCAGCCAAGCCGCACATTTTACTTTCAGAAATTAGCGCCTACCCAAAGGTGGGCGTTAATTTCTGCCGGCGCCGGGGAAGTGCTCAGAAAAGCAGTAAAAACTGCTTTTCTGTGCACCCTCTGACTTAATATCATGGCGATATTAAGTCAGAGGTCCTGAAAGTTAAAAAAAGTAAAAAAAAAAAGATAGACAAAAAAATTTGAAATAGGCTCGCGGGTCGAAAACCGGACGCTCAATTTTGCCAGCGTCCGGTTTCGACTCATGACACCCTGTCCATGAGTAGAGAATATATTTTGTCAAATTTGGCATATACCTTCTCAAATTTAGCATCTAAGTTAGTGGACAGTGCTGCTATCACCACTGCTGCGATTTTCATTAATGCTGCTGTCTGCAGGGCCTGACAAATCTGTGTTCATGGTATTCAGGGCATCAGCCATCTTACCCTCCCCATCACGCTGTTTGTCATTTTGGTCCTCATTGTTTTCATCGCCATTCCCAAGCCAAAAAGGGTAATAAAGCCCCCTGGTGAACAAAGGCTGAGTTTATGTGGTATAATAATCCGTTCGCAGGCTAAAACTCAGCGAAAAACTTAAGAAATATACAAAAGAGGGTCCCGGAGCAAGGAAGGATTACATCTGCCTCCTCACATCACAATCACATGATTGTTTACTGCTTCTTGAAGGAGAAGGGCAAGTAACCTGGGATAACAGAGCATTGATTATTGTCACGTACGTGTGCCCTTGGGCTGTGGTGTGGTTGACGCAGCCTAGTAGGTGAACCTATTAGGCCTACACCAACAGAGGGCAGACTTGCCCTTACTGGGAGTGGAGTTGGAGCTTCATATATACCAGCCCCATTCCCCGCAGATTGAACCCTTGGGTTCCAGGCGCTGGCAGGATTTAGATGAGTGTCCCTTAAGGAGCGGTTAGAGAGAGTCCAGGTATGGGCAGTGGTCAGGGCTAGCAGCGAGGAGACAGGATCCATGAACAAGCCGAGGTTGGGGCAGGCAGCGGGAGACAGTGTCAGAGTCCGGGCCAAGGTCAGGGCAGAGTACAAGAAGAAGTCGGTGTCCGTAGCAGAGGTCAGTACCAGGTGGCAGGCAAGAGAGAAGTCAGGATCTGAAGCTGAGATCAGTACTAGGAGTCAGGCAGACAAACGGACAGGACAACACAAGGTACTGGGGTGAGGCACAAACAAAGCAATCAAGGCAGGGCAAGGCAAAGGAAAGGCAAGAAGCAGCGAGGAGACAAAGAAGCAAGGTAACAGCAAGAGACAAGGAGGCAAGGCACAGGACACAACTAGCAACACGCAGTGCAAGGCAGAGGGACCAGTTGCTGAGGTGAAGACAAGTTTAACAACTGATCTTTAAATCTCCCGTGCTGGCTAACGTCATCGGGAAGTGCCGGAGAAAAATTCCCGCTGTTGTGTCTTTACAAGGCACTGCGCAACGCAGTCCTGAATTCACATGGTGGTGACCCAGACGCACCGGGGAAGAGTGGAGTCGGGCAGGGGCCAGTGGTGTTCTGCATTGAGTTGTGGGGCTGCCCTGCAACCAGCCAAACGTTACAGTTATGGAGGAGAGCCAGAGGGCCAACTGTTGACATAGTTCTCCAGTGTGCTTGTTTGGTATTGGATCAAGTAGACACGGAGATAACTTGATTTGTTGGAGGAATTTTTGATTTCCGAAGGGGAAGTCATCCTGAACTCAAACAGTTGGCTGCTTTAGGATTTGGTAGAGATGAAAAGGATAGGACCGATGAAGATATATTCACAATATTCCTCTCGGTCAAAGAAGCAGGGCGAGAGGATGAGAAGATTGCACAGATAGCTTCTATGTTTGATTCAAAAAGGTTTGCAAGATCTACTGAAGATGGTCTCGCAAAGGGAGGAAGAGGGGAAGGGGATTCCGATTTGGAGGGTTTCCTCTTTGGTTGAAATAGTTTTGCTGGGTGATTTTCAACAAGCACTAGCTGTTTGGTGACATTTCTTCGTTGCTTGATGGATTGCTTTCTTGTATTTTTTTGCATGTTCCTTGGAACGCCTCAAGTTGTTGGTTTTGCGTTTTGTGCCACCTACGCCTCGTGCGACTGTAGTTTGATGCATTTTCTGTTTGGCAGAGATGGGGGCAGTTTTGTTGGGGGGGGAGAGGGAGCTAGGATATCAATGGCTGAGCTAAATTCCTCATTCCGTTGTTGAACTAAGCATTTGACTGATTGTGAGGAGATATCCATGTCAGGAAGCTGAAGAACCTCAATCATTTTCTTATGGACGAGGGAGTGCAGCTAGCTTTCAGTTGAGTTATTTTGGTGGATAATAAAGTTGTCCAGGTGGGTACGTGTGTTATGGAAACTTGCACTGCTGCTGTCTGCTCGGTACCTGATCCGTGGTGGGAGTGTGTGGGCTGTTCCTGATCTGTGAGATCTTTGCTGTATTTGAGAAGAGGGTGGCTGCAGAACTGGTGCTCAAAATCAGGGTCTCAGGGATGCAGTTCGATAAGATTATTCTTTTTTTCTGTAACCTTATCAATGCATGAGCCAAACATAATCCATACGTCACCTGCACTGCAGTGAAATAATATTGACCTAACACGTTCCTTGCCAACACGTTGTCTGGAGTGTCCAGTAAATCAGTCACTAAACCAGTGGGACCAGTAGGGAGCCTGTAAAGATAGATCAGGTTTTCCAGTTATTGCAAAACAAAATGCCAGTGCAGAGCTCTCCCGGCTCTTGAACTTTGCGAAGGAAGCCGCAGATGAATTGCCTTGCGGATCAACTGCTGAGGGTGCCAGAGGATGGGGAGAAGCCGTTTGCAAAGTGTTTCCTTCATAAGACTTTGCCGGTGCATTAGCTCATTGACATTTCACTGTGCGTTTTGCTGATACACGTTTCTCTCTCTCACACTTTCTGTTTTCTTTCCCTCTCATCTCTTTTAATTTTCTTTCTCTCTTTTTCATCTCCATACCCCCTTCCTCAGATGGCTGGCTGCTCAGCTTCCGGCCAGTTGATCCAGAAGTCCCGGGAGGACCTGGGGAGGTGGCTGCAGAAGAACCCGGAGCTGCTGTTGCGCTGGCTCCATGACCATGGTGTCCTCTCGCAGGCCGACTACTTCTCCCTGCTGGAGAGGCAGCCCAAGCTGAACCAGGTCATCTCTCTGCTAGAGCTGGTGAACAGGGACGAGGAGCGGGGCGCACGCTTCCTGCAGGTCCTGTGGGAAGTGCGGGAAAATTACTGCCCGGAGCTTCAGCACTGGCTAGAGGAGAACTATCCAGGCCGCAAGAACCCCGAATCCAGAAGAACCCAGCACCCAGCGCAGCCAGGTAGGAGGGCAGCAGGGTCAGGAAAAGCTGTGCCGCTGCATTAATATTTAGGTCTCCGACCAGCTCATTATCATTCCAACAGGCCGGTCCCGTCCTGATTTTGCCCCATTGCCTTCATGGGGTAAAAAGGGGAATTGTATTCAGACGTCAGGCAATGCCGGGCCCCGACTTTTACGGTCTGGGGTACTGATACGCAGACATTAGGGGAAAAGCACAGGGCTGCTTCTACAACCAGGTCCAAAAGCAAAGGACATTCAAGCAGCGCTGTCTGAATTATCGAGAAGGCTGCTCACCACGTAAAAATGTTGCTAGCAGTAATTTGGTTATGGGTTTGACAGTTGCTTGGTTTTGAATGTAAATATTACTACTCTTAACATAGGGCTTGGGGGTAACCGACACGAAGCAGCAGTTACTACCCTTACCAGAAACACGGGGGTAACCTGTACGGAGCGGCAGTTACTACCCTTACTAGAAACACGGGGGTAACCTGTACGGAGCGGCAGTTACTACCATAAGAAACTTGCTGGGCAGACTGGATGAGCCATTTGGTCTTTTTCTGCCGTCATTGCTGTGTTACTATGTAGTAACAGGAATTTACATGAGTGCAAAATCAGGACTGACTCAGCCAAGACCAGATCATGTCTGATAATCTTACTTTGTGCTTTTCTGTTTTCTAATCTTTCAGCGAACACCAAGAAAGGCCCCTTTTGTTGGCTGAAACTCAAGAGCAAGTCGTCAAAAAAATATCAGCTCTCTGAGCAGGCTGTTAAAGGTAATGGTGCGTCCTATGCTTCTTTCAACAAGAGAGCACCTGAGTGCTTCTAACGTAGTAAGTGAGAGCAGATAAGGACCGATTGGCTCACCCACTCCACTCCACGCTCTAGCACGCCTGCTCTACCTGTCTCACGCATGGTTAAATTCCATTACAGCACTGGCCTCCTGCTGGTAGGCTGATCAGGTATTGTCGTCTTTCTCTTTACGCAACATCCAGGCCTCCCTCCCATGTTTTACCACCGAGCTTTCTAATAATCCAGCGAGCCTTTGTCTGAATGGGGCTGACCCGGGCTTGTTGCATGGCTGCTCCTGTGCAGATTATTCCAGCCTGTTGCAAGCCTGCCGCCCCCATGCAGGTTACCCCAGCCTGCGTTGGAAGCCTGGTGCAGCCTTACTGCTACCACTGGGGTGGCGGTAGCGGCTAGCCACGGCCGCGAGTTCACCCGGAGTGGAGAGCAGGGCATGACATGACGTGAGTTGGGTCGGTCGCGGCCAACGGTCATAGCGGGTAATTCCGTTTATTCCTGGCTTTCTGAGGGCCAAGCCCACACCCAGCACACATTACAAAACGTCTAATTCCATAGGAGCTCCAAGTCTCTTTTTTGCAGGATTTTCTGGCTGGCACTCCAGCAGTGCATGTAAATATAATATGCATGTTGTCAGTGATATTTTTGCCGCAGAAGACTGTACTTTTGAAAGTTCTTTTTTCATGTAAAATCTGTTATAAATGCATAATTTAATTGTGTGGGTGCGTCTGTAGAGGGTATGTTTGTGTGTTGAAGGCCGTAAGGTTTGCTTGGGGTACCTACCTAATACCCTTCTCTTGACCATGAGTTGCGTTTGGGGAGGATGGAACTGGGCTTCTTTTTGATGGGCCCGGGACAGAGACTGAGTGATGCAGGGACGGGGGTGGCAGCACAGTAATTCATTGCATCCGGCAGCAGAAAAGCTCGCACCGGCTCTGCATCTACTCTGTGTTTCTTAGCTCGTCGTGCATGGTCTCTTTGCTTTATCCCACCTAACTCTCAGCACCCAGCTGCCGTGCATGGCCACCTTTCCCCATCCTGCTCTCATCAGTAATCATCATGCGTGGGCTTTCTCCTTACTCTTTGCAGTTTTTGTCCTTAACCCTTCCTCATCTGGCTCTCGTCGAGCAACACTCAAACACAGCTTCTTTCCTTATGAAAGGACACTGGGCACAGCTTTTTTTCATTACTTGTCATCCCACGCTCGTCAGGAGACCATCATGAACAACCAGCATCGTTCATTTCCTATTTTTCTCCCATGCTGCTTTGCCCTCCTATGGCTGACCATCCTCCTAACAACCGTGTATGTGAGAGCCATTGAGCAGCACCACTCCTAGGCCGAGTGAGTCCAGGGCAGAAGAGAGGGTGCGGGTAACCGGAGGACCTACCGATCTGTCAGTGAAAAACTCCTTTCTCTTTGTGTTTCAAGTAGATGGTGGAGGTCCTCAGTCAACAAATGGAAGACGATCCCTGAGCCCTCAGCTGAAAGGTGAGCAGGAGTGGGTCATTTGCAGCCGCCTCTCTCAGGTGACACGCATGGAAACACTGAAAGGCTCTGTGCGTCCAGCAGTTTTTCCTCCTCAGAGATTTCTAGGGAATTTCATAGTTGGGTCACAGTGGTGTCTGGAGTTTCTCTTTGGGATCCAGCGGACCTTATCGCTTCTTTCTGATTTTTCTTATAATTAACCTGAAGATAAGATGCACCTATCTGAAACAGCATATGGCCAGAATATGTTGGGGTTTTATTTGAATGTGGAGTCATATTGTTATTTAGCCAGATACTTAAATGATAAATGAGAATTTCTCTTACCTGTAATTGCCTTTAGATGTCGGAAAATGTCCATTCGTTGTGGCTCAGTCACATTGTTGTAATGTACTGCCCCTTTCAGCCTAAAGAGGGAGCTCCAACCATATCACTAGAATGCTACATTGCTTTGCACTTGTGTGTGTTCTGTTCTTTCACTGCTAGTAGCAACTTCAATATGGAAAGGAGAGTTACAGATGCTCTAGCATAGAAGGAAGTGTTTAACGATAGCATTAGTACAGAAAGAAGCACTGTTTACAGTTACTGTGGCAATTAGAAAGCATTGAAGCACTGCCAACATCTTTCATTCTCTCAAATTCTTCTCCATCCAAAGGTTAACAGCTTGTCTCTTTTATAGGGCCAAATCCCTTTATGCTTTCCTTTCAAATGTGCCACTGAGATTGTAAAGTCAGAAGTTACTTATAAAACCTATAAATTTAAAGATGGTTCGCATTTCCTGGAAGCTTCCTATGCATTTGTTTTCTAAGTATTACCTGTCTCATAGTGTACGGGCAATGGCACTCAACTGATTTTCATTCTACGATTTCTAGTACTTCTTCAGAGCCACAAGAGGTCCCTGCTCAACAGGACAAGCAAGATTCAGGGCAACGTTGAGGACTCTAGCTCCTGTTGTCACATTGAGATTCGCTATACTGAACTCTTCATCACCACTGATGACCTGTCCCAGACGCTCAGCCAGCATGAGTACTTCTCGCTGGCCAACCGGCGGGCTAGGATCTATGAACACAACAGGTACCAGAGGATCCCACTGAAGGAGCTCCTGTCCCCTATGCCTTTCGAGGGTCAAAAGCCCCACAAAATCCTCATAAGTGGCATTGCGGGCATTGGCAAGAGTGTGGCAATGCAGAGGGTACTGAGTGAGTGGGCCATGGGTGTGGCCTTCAAGAACTACAAATGTGTCATAGACTTTACCTTCCGGGAACTGAATCTGATCACAAACAATATATCCTTAACTAGCCTCATCCAGAGCAAGCATGCCCATTTGGAGCAAATGTTAGAGGAGCTATTCAATCATCCAGAAGAAATCTTGATTGTTTTGGATGGTCTCGATGAGTTCAGATATTCCTTGAACTTAACGGATAAAACTGTCTGCACTAAGATTGATCAACCAACCCATGTCAAAGACTTGGTATGTAGCCTGCTAAAGGGGACCCTTTTGGCAGAAGTTTCCATAATTGTCACCACTAGGCCCAATATCATTATCCCACCAGAAGTGTTTGACAGAAATGTCATCATCCTTGGATTTGAAGAGCAACAAGTAGAAGAATATTGCCTCAGATTTTTCAGGAACCAAGAGGTGGCCACGGAAGTCTTTGAATATATTGTTAGGAATGATAACCTATCGGGGTTGTCATTCATTCCCCTTTATTGCTTCATCATCTGCACAGCCCTGCGTGAGTTTTTCATGGGCGAGGCCCAGGGCTCGTTTTGTGAAAGCCCCCCTCGAACCATCACTGAAGTGTACCGCTGCTACCTCTGTACCATCATCCATCACCACATGCGCCAGGAGTCACTGGGAGGAGACTTGGAGAACCCTCCCAAACTATGCAGCCCAGCCGTTCTCAGAGCTATGAAGGATGTGCTTTGGCAATTAGGGAAACTGGCGTACTACACCCTGCTCAGTAACAAGATTTTGTTTTATGAGACTGACCTTCAGGACTTTGGCTTTGATGCCAGCAAACTGCCCACAAGCTTCCTCAGCAAAATATTCATCAGCATCAAGGACCAGAAAGAAGTGGAGATGTTTTCCTTCTTCCACATGACTGTGCAGGAGCATCTGGCAGCCTTGTACTGTGTTATGGCCATGTCCCCACGTCCAGAGGACTTGATCGTGAGCCTGAACCTATGGTGCTTTGGTACCATCCCTCAGGAGCCTATCAGCAATGAACTGATTTCTGCCACTAAGAAGATGCTGGCAGGGAACAGATGGGAGAACTTGCAAATGTTTACGAGGTTCTTCATGGGGTTGCTCTGTGCCAGAATAGAGGGCAAACTTAATGGGCTGGTGGACGACCTGAGTAGAAACATTCTGCTACTCCTCGCAGAGTGGTTCAAGGAGAAGGTTCGGTACGAGGCGAATCAAAAGTTCCTCAATCTTCTGCATTGCCTGCGGGAGCTCCAGCAGAAGATTGTCGTGGAGGAAGTGGCTCCAGAGATCGACGAAGTGAACCTGTTCAAGGTGACTTTGAGTCCTGTGGACTGTGCAGCTCTCTTCTACGTTCTGCAGCATTCCAATAGGAAACTGAAGACCCTCAACCTGGGCTACACAAACATGGGGATGGAAGGCCTGAGACGACTCCAGCCACTCCTACACCGTTGTGAAATACTCTAGTAAGTACTAAAGTAGCAGCCATGACGCATTCACCGGCAGAAAAAAGATGATAATGCTTTTGCACAAACTTTTGGTGAGACCTCATCTAGAGTACTGTGTCCATTTCTAGGGGCCACATCTTAAGACAAATATAAACCAAATAGAGTTAGTCCAGAGAAGGGCCACTGAAATAGTGCAGAGTCTGACATCTGAGGGCTTAAGGACCTACATATATGATTGAGGTTACCTTAGTTTATTGCAACTTCTAGACTGCTTGAACAGCAAATGCTCAAAGCAGTTCACAAAATTAAAATGTAAATTACAGCATGTAAAGGAAACATAAGTACAGTGTTTACAATTTCACATTTCACCATATAATTAAAACATTTTACAGCAAAACATTTATTTATTTTAAAAATTTATTCCTGGGCTATCTAATATTCTAATATCTACAATCACTCAACAATTAACAAACATTGTTAATCAAAAATTTCAGTTTAAAAAAAACACATACAATCTCCAGACAACATCAAATATCACACATTAAGCAAATTTTGTGCGTTTACATTCAATAGAATAGCTGAAAAAGGATAATAAAACAACCTTAGACAAAATAAAATATACCGTAAAGCAGGCAGAATACAACGTACATCCTACTAGCATTCTCTCATTAATGTTCCTCCCGACTTAGTTATTGTCAGTTCTCCAAAGCTAAAGAACAAAACTCATCTAGAAACAAACTATAGAGCCTTTAAATTCATTCATATCCTCTGTCAGGGGCTGGTAATGAGGGAGGGAGGCGCGTCCATTCAGATACCCCTAAATAATGCACAAGAGGCAGGATGTAGAAGGGATCATGGCAGAAGGCTGAAGCAGGGGAATATTTAATCATAGATAAGGTGATAGATGAATGGAACAGTTTGCCAAATGGATAAGGTGAAAGTAAAAAAAAAAACCAATATTAGATTTCAAGACAGCCTGAGATAAGCACAGAGATTTAGTAGAAAAGTGAGAGAAAGCAATAGTTATCTGATGTCATAATCTGTTTTTTGTGGAAATAAAAGATTAAATTTTATTTCATTTCAAACATGCAATCTGCACTTTTTCAGCGGAATAATAGCATTTTAAGGTGATAAGAGTACAGACTTAATTGTAACTAGTTGTAAAGAAAATGTGTGCTTGATGAAATATTGAAATACAAAGTCACGTTGCTTCCTTCGTCTCCAGTTTGCGGTACAACTCCCTGAATAAAGAAGCCGCCATCATGGAGTCCGCTGTTCTGAAGTCCCCAGACTGCCAGGTGAAGAGTCTCCTGTGAGTAGCAAGTCACCTCTGTGCTGGAATGTCTTCTCCTGGATGATGACTCCTCCATTGTGATCTCTGACCTTCTACCCCAAACGACTCATCAGTAGGATCGCCAATTGACTCAAGTCAACTCAAAGGGGCCGAACAAGGCCTGGTTTTATTCCATTCAGGATTACTGTACCTGATGATGAACACAATAAGGCATATTCAGAATTCTTTGGGTTGGGTGGTAACTCTACATGTTTTGTCCTCGGACAGAAAGTAAAAATGTGATTTAAACACTGCACATGCTAACTCCAGCCTTCTTTATGCATGCAGCCTAAAAGTCTATACAGAAAGAATAGATGTATTTATTTTAAGCATTTATTATAGACAGGATCTACCTTAAACTATCTGCAGGATCACCTCCGCCAATAATGATTTACCCCAATCACAATCACAATCAGACACTTTTTCCACCAGTGCCTGGACAATGAATATGGTAAATGAATTCAGGGAGGTGCAGGGAGTGCGAGGGGGGTAAGGCGATGAGTCACCCAAGTGACAGAGTTCAGAGGCTCAGGAATTTACGGATAAAAGGCTTGTCCCTCCTCCCGCACAGGATGTACAATGATCTTGAGATTCATACTGAAAATGAGAGCTGCCTCGTAACCCCACGCATGGTGTCGGTTTGATTCTGTGCGGACGGCAGTGTTTTATTAATTATTTATTTATTTATTTATGACCCTTACATTCCACTACTTCCATCTAAGCGATCGGTGTGGAGTACAATCCACATACATAATTGAATCTACCCAAAATATCTTGTCTCTCACAAAAACTTGACAGGTCCTCTTCAGGGTAAGGGGACACTTTTAGTTACCTTTATCTTGAATGTTGTTCCCAGCTATATCTGGGCTGACCCAGGCTAAGAGGAAGAATTTCATAGCCTGGAGGTCAGAAGTCATGCAGAAGGAAATTTTCATAGCCACTTATGCAGATAAATAGTGATTTGGGTTGAGGTTTATCGACTTCTGGCAGAGTCTCCAGATGGTTCCGGGTAATTGTATTTTTGACCTGTCAGTTTCCTCCTGCCTTTTTGGGCTTCAGCTCAATCAGAACCAGCGTCTTTGGTCTACAGTGCCATGGCCCGTCACTCTCAACTATCTGTGGTGTTTTCCCTGCTTCAGTGATGTTCACTTCCAGTCCTTGAGGTCTGCAAAAGGGCAGGGTTTTCAGGCTGTCCCTAATGACTATGCATCAGATAGATTTGCATACTGTGGAGGCAGTGTGCATGCAAATCTCTCATGCATATTCATGAGGAATATCCTCAAAACCTGACCCCTTTGCAGCCCTGGAAGATGACGTCAATAACATTGACCTACTTTATAACCTTCCTCATAGCTCAGCCTATGTGGTGACAGTCTCCGGACCCTCCAGAACTTGTTTTCTGTGTAGCCGAAGTCTGCCTAGTAGATGTCACCATTCATCAATGGCTGGGACTTCCTCCCCATGAGGAGCTGTGAATGCTACCTCAAAATTATTTTCTTAGAGCATTCAACCTACAGGTTCATAGATGCCATGGAGCAAACCCAGGACTGGAAAAATGGGGTCATTCTATGATGCTACTACTGCAGATTAGGACAAGCGTGTGGACCCAGAGGGCTACTGTTGGTGCGGGGAGGGGGGCTCTCTCTCTCTCTCTCTTCCTGCTTGACTCCATTGTTCATCATCCTCTTTTTGTGTTGTGAAGGATGTGTGGCAACTGCATTGGCTCAGAGGGGGTCCAGATTCTGTGGGAAGCTCTCCAGTTCAACAGCACCTTGGAGGAGCTGTACATGGACATCACTGGCATCACAGACAGGGGCCTTGACAACATGCTGTCCTGCCTACTGAAGAACTCCACTCTCCGCATCCTGACGTGAGTTGGCGGAGATCCTGCAGGGAGGGAGTAGAAGTCGCCATTATACTTTTAAAAGGCCAGGTTGGGCTGGGCCGAAGGCTGGGGATGCTGTGGAGCAGCGTTCAGTTGCTGAGGATGAGGGGGGAGGTCCCAGTAATTGCTCGATGGTGACACCCACTGGGTGGAGCATGGGTGGGCACATACTGTGTTCTGGAAGGGATCACAGCCTGTGGCTCCCAGCCAAGGGTCGCCGCTGCGATGGCTGAGCTAGGGAAGCAATGACCTGGGTAGCTGGGAAGGAAGGCTCCTGGTGCTATTGCCCAGTGGAGGCCAATTATAGGAGCAGGAGGAAACTGCCAAACCCAAAAAAATACAATAAAAGTAGATCAGCTCTCCCCCAAATATATTTTCTTTTGGAAGGCTTTAGTTTCCAATGTGCTTGCAATCTGGGGCCTTTCACCAGCGCTAAATTCACTAGAAAAAAAAATTGTGAGGGAGTGGGAGGGAAGACGTGGAGTGAGAGGAATAACAGAATATCAGCATAATTAAATTTATCTACCATATCATTAACTCCAGTTTGAGTTGTTCTGTGAAAGATAAAAGGCAGATTGGATGGAATCCTTCCAACACCAAGTGGCCAGCATTAAGGTCCCATAGAGCATAGAAAAAGAAATTCCAGGTCATGGAGGGAGGAAAGAGGCGGAAACACTTAATCACTGGGAGAGTGGAAATCAGCGCCAGCAGAGCCATGACAGATACAGAGGGTGGGGGAGGGGAAGGAGTGGCAAGGCCAAGACCAGAGGCTGGGCAGGATCTGTTGTGTCACAATTGATGGGACAACTGGGCAGATTGCTGACAACTAAATATGCTACAGCATGCTGCTAAAGATGTTTTTTAATTGGTCATGTTGACTGGCAAACAATATATCTAACTAATATGGACTCAGGACCGGTGCAGCTATTCACGCAACCTTGTAACCCGGGCCTGGATTTAGGCATGGATACCATAGGCAACTGCCAAGGGTACCACATTTCGAAGGCGCCAAATAACCAGGCCAAAGAGGGATGTTCCCTCACTTACTTTAGGACCCTGTGCTGGTGCCACTTCAGCCCAACTCCCACTTCTCCACGTTCCAATTTTCAGGAGATGAACTCCCACCCCCCGCCCCTGGGTTCTCTGACCTCCCCTCACCCTCTGGTCCTGCATATGGATGCCCCAATTGCCCCAATCTTAGCTCCAGGCCTGCTGTAACTCCCAATGGGAGGTGAACATTATAGTGCTATGCCACTCCCGTAACTGGCAAGCTGACTACTCAGGAATTCCAGTGGCAAAGTAGAAACCAGAATAACTCCACATCTGTCTCTACATTTCTTTTGTCCCCAGCATCGTGGGCAACAAACTGAGCGACGCTGGCAAACGACAGCTGATCGAGCTGTGCCAGAGGAAGCCAGGCCTGAAGATCATCAGCAGCTTTGTGGATGACATGGGCCTTCTGCAGGCCTATCTGGACTGGGTGGAGGAGATCAAGGCTGACCCTGAGCAGATGGAGTCGGTGAAGAACGCGGATGCCCTGCAGTCCATCCTACTGGAGCTGGAGCAGACCAACAGCCAGACCGTGGGGGAGGACATGAAGGAAAGGACCAGCGAATTGAGGACCCAGATCAGGCAGCTGCTCCAATGCTCCACGCCCATAGAGGAAGGTGGAAGATGAGATCAGGAGGACAGTGGGTTCAACTGTCCATGGCCTTGGAAGATGTCTGAAGCATCCTGGCAGGACTTCAGCGGTGGTCGTAGAAACTTCATTTGGGCTACTCATTTGCAGCATTTGGTGGCCACTATGATTTCTCTGTGCGGCATGGACAAGTGAATCCTGTAATAAGACCCCGCCTTCAGTGCCAGAACAAACGTTTCTTATTTCCAGGACATTGTTACAACACCACCTTAACTCGCGCGCGCATATTCCAGCTGGCTGGTCGCCAGGCCATGTGGCAGTGCAAATGTTGATTTCAAACTTTTGCCGTTCCTGCTGACTTGAAAGCACAAGCAATTCTGAATCTCACATTGGTGCTGCCTAAGTGCTGGCTGACATTTTCGTATTGACCAATGCATCAATCTTAAATTTTTTTTTTTTTTTTAAAATAACCAAAGCTCCAGGATGTTGTGGGATCTGGTGGCAGGTTAGCAATCTGTTGGGATTTGCTATGCGGGTAGGAGGAGCCAGCAGATGAGAATAGCAGTCTGACAGAATCCCCTCCCCAAAGGGGAGGAGTAGCAATCTGTAGTGTACTGCCTCCTATGGGTCTGCTAAGGAATGGCAATATGTTATGATGTAGATTGCAGAGTTGGCAATCTGTACCAACAGAGTACTAGAGATGGTGCTCAGATGGACAGAAAGTAGATTGGTGAATCCTTGGGCTGATGGTAGACGACAGCGCCCCCAGGAGGGAGTCCTGAGAGGGACCACCGGTTAGGCTGGAGTATGGAGACAGACACACATAATTATTTTATTAGACAGGTTAGTAGAACCACCAGAGGTGGCAGTAGTGAGCTGATGTGCTCGGCAGGGCTGAAGTCCCTTAGATACTGGAACTGCGATTCCAAGGTTGCTGAGCTGTAACAAGACTGTAGATAGTGAATAGACAGGGTATGCAGATATACATAGCCAGTACTAGATGATAACTCGCATAAAGTCTTGAGATGGCTCAGTAGCTGGAAAGGGTTAGGCCCTCGAGGAGCGACTACCTGGTTCCAGGGAAAGCTCTGAGAGAGCAGTGGTAACTCACAATAATCTGTATCTGGAATAGCTTCTAGTCAATAAAGAATCTTCAGAGTATTCAGGAACATAGGCCCTTGAGGAGAGAGTACCGGTTCCTATCTGTAGTCTGAAATAAGAACTCCAAAGGTCTGTACCTGCGATAGCTTCTGGGCAAGGAGAATCTTCAGAGTATTCAGGAACATAGGCCCTCAAGGAGCGAGTGCCGGTTCCTATCTGTAGTCTGAAATAAGAACTCACAAAGGTCTGTACCTGCGATAGCTTCTGGGCAAGGAGAATCTTCAGAGTATTCAGGAACATAGGCCCTCAAGGAGCGAGTGCCGGTTCCTATCTGTAGTCTGAAATAAGAACTCACAAAGGTCTGTACCTGCGATAGCTTCTGGGCAAGGAGAATCTTCAGCGTATTCAGGAACATAGGCCCTCAAGGAGCGAGTGCCGGCTCCTATTTGTAGTCTGAAATAAGAACTCACAATGTCCGTCTCTTGCGATCGCTTCCAGGCAATGGCGAGTCTTCAGAGGGTTTAGGAACATGGGCCCTCGAGGAGCGAGTACCGGTTCCTTTCTGTAATCTGAAATAGAGAAAGAGATTGAGGCCCCCGAGGAGCGGGTACCCCTGGTAGGTCCGGAGAGGCAATGTTGCAAGAGTAAAGCGGGTCCGATGGAAATCCCGCAAGCAATCCTTTGGGTGCAAAGTAGTTTGGACAGCCGAAGCTAGTCCAGTCGGAGTCCTTGCTAACTCGATCTGTTAGCAAAAGTAAAGACCTTTTATGTTGGAAGCGGATGACGTCAGTACAGGGGGACGCCCCTGAGGTTCGAGCCCTTGCTGGTACATACTTCGGAGCGCGCGACCTACGTCATCAGGAACATGGCGGATCCGCAGCGTCACGCCGGGGAGAAGCGGCATGGAGACGCTGCAGCATCAAGCCGTCCATCAGGCACGGAGGGAGTCACCACACAGGTAGAGAGGGTGGAGCGAGGGCGAAAGCAGGCACGAATGCAACACAGGAAGAATGTCTGGGACTGCCAATAAGCTTCAGGTATTTAGAGACAGGCAGTGGCAGTCGAGGTTTTAATCCTATGGGAGTCTGCGTAGATATAATTTTCCAAATTGTGCTGTCCATGACTTTCCTCCCTTATCACAGTGAGGTCTGGTCTTTCTGTTCTTGGTAAAATTGTTAATTTTTCCATAAGTAGGGTGTGGGGTTCTGTTGCTTCCAATGGAAGAGTCGGTTTGGCTGGAATTCATCGTGTTCATGTAGAGTGTGTGCAAAGGGTCTGCACAGCCCAGCTGTGAGTGGCCGGTGCACATGTAGTGAGCCCCATCTGGTGTCCACAGGGGAAGACCTGCAATTCCGACACAGGCCCTGCTAGGCGAGAGGCTGGGAAGGGATCGCACGTGGGTCATATCCGCCTTAGATGAGGAGTTGTTCGATCATGAGGCAGGGTGAGGCAGCTGCTTCAGGCAGCACAGTTTTGGGAGCGGCAGCAAGCATCCCCCAAAATACCCCTGCAGTGACCACTTCACCCTCACTTTATATTTGGAATGCTAACGCCAGTGGGGGGGGGGGGTCCCTTGCCCCGCTGGCAGAAAGACCGCAGCGCTGCTGCAGGATGGGATGCTGGCAGGGTTCGCACGCTCCACCAGCAATGAAATGAGCTTGCGGCCATCGGCGCACTGGAATTTGTGCCGGCGGGGTTCTCACTCCCCGTTAGCAATGAAAGAACCCCGCGGCCATGAGCATACTAGATGATAGGCTGGCAGGGTTCCCACTCCTCGCCAGCAGGCAGACGGCCCCACAGGTGCTGCTGGATGAAGTGCTAGCAGGGTTCCTTCTTTCCACCAACAGAAAGATGACCCCGCGATGAATCTCATACCAGCGTGGCAGTGACCGAACAGAGAGTGAGGCTGAGTGTGTGTGTGTGTGATAGAGAGAGTGAGCAAGCAAACCTGCTTATGTGTGTGTATAACTGAGACAGCTTGCTTGTGTGTGTGAGAGGCAGCTTGCTTGTATGTGTGTGTGAGAAGAAAGAAGCAGCTTACGTGTGTGTGTGTGTGTATGAGAGAGAGAGGCAGCTTGCTTGTGTGTATGTGTAAGAGAGGCATAGTGTGTCAGAGAAGCAGCTTTCTTGTGTGTGTGAGAGAGAGGAAGCTTTCTAGGGATGTGAATCGTTTTTCAACGATTAAAATTATCGTCCGATAATGTTTATATCGTCTTAAATCGTTATAGAACACGATACAATAGAAATTCTAACGATTTATCGTTAAAAATCGTTAAATCGTGTTAGTGCGCACTAACTCGAGTTAGTGCGCACTAACTCCCCTTTAGTGCGCACTAACTCGATTTAGTGCGCACTAACTGAAAATGATACAAATAAACACTTTCCAGGTCACTGAAGGTCAGTTAGGAATGAATATGTGTTCCTATTGGCTGGCTGCCCTCTTATCTATTGATGTTACCAAGGTTACCACTGAGGTGATGGTTGGGGGGATGGGAAATGGAACTGGAAACTAACGAACACCAACAGAAAATGAAACAAAGTGTTCACACTTCCCAGGTCAGTAAAGGTCACTTAGGAATGAATATGTATGTATGTATTCCTATTGGCTGGCTGTGCTCTTATCTATTGATGTTACCAAGGCTAATACTGAGGTAATGGTTGGGGGGATGTGAAATGGAAACAGTTGGAAGCTTGACAAAAAAAGTAATGTAATGATCAGCACTCACGTGACTAGAACTTGTTTGTTTATTATTTTTGTTAGCAGGCACCTGAAATGCTAGTGCATGTTGAATTTGCCAATCACTGTGCATTTTAGAAAGGTGGTCCTGGCTGGAACTGTACACAGTTCAAATATATGTAATTGATTGTTGGTAAGTGTATTTTTTAAGTAGCCACACTGGCACAAGTATGTTTACTTTTCCTCCTACTTAACTCACTAGCTCAGCTTTGTAAGAAGGGCTTCTCTGCTTGTGTGTTGTTTTTGTTTGGTGTGAGGAGAGCAGAAACATCAGATCTTTATTCAATCTACTACAGTCATCTCTTACAGTGCCCTATCCCTATTAATACCAGGAGTGTTGTGATCTTCCTGCACACAGTGCCCTAACCCTGATACCAGTCTGAGACAGCTCCCTCCCTGCATTACTAGTGAGAGGCTGGCTTCACAGACAGGGGGAGCTGCCTGACCCTCACTCCTGACTTCCCCCATGTCCCAGCTAGTGAATGGTGTGTGGGTGAGGGGGGGGGGGAGGATGGTGAAGTCTGAGACAGCTCCCTCCCTGCATTACTAGTGAGAGGCTGGCTTCACAGACAGGGGGGAGCTGCCTGACCCTCACTCCTGACTTCCCCCATGTCCCAGCTAGTGAATGGTGTGTGGGTGAGGGGGGGGGGGGAGGATGGTGAAGTCTGAGACAGCTCCCTCCCTGCATTACTAGTGAGAGGCTGGCTTCACAGACAGGGGGGAGCTGCCTGACCCTCACTCCTGACTTCCCCCATGTCCCAGCTAGTGAATGGTGTGTGGGTGAGGGGGGGGGGAGGATGGTGAAGTCTGAGACAGCTCCCTCCCTGCATTACTAGTGAGAGGCTGGCTTCACAGACAGGGGGGAGCTGCCTGACCCTCACTCCTGACTTCCCCCATGTCCCAGCTAGTGAATGGTGTGTGGGTGAGGGGGGGGGGGGTGGATGGTGAAGTCTGAGACAGCTCCCTCCCTGCATTACTAGTGAGAGGCTGGCTTCACAGACAGGGGGGAGCTGCCTGACCCTCACTCCTCCGGGGTATTGTGATCTTCCTGCACACAGTGCCCTATCCCTGATACCAGGGGTGTTGTGATCTTCCTGCATGCAGTGCCCTATCCCTATTAATACCAGGAGTGTTGTGATCTTCCTGCATGCAGTGCCCTATCCCTATTAATACCAGGAGTGTTGTGATCTTCCTGCATGCAGTGCCCTATCCCTGATACCGGGATGTGTGCAAGAAGATCACAACACCCCCGGTATCAGGAATAGGGCACTGTGTGCAGGAAGATCACAACACCCCCAGTATCAGGGATAGGGCACTGTGTGCAGGAAGATCACAACACCCCTGGTATTAGGGATAGGGCACTGTGTGCAGGAAGATCACAACACTCCTGGTATTAATAGGGATAGGGCACTGTGTGCAGGAAGATCACAATACCCCTGGTATCAGGGTTAGGGCACAAGTTCTAGTCACATTGACTGATCACATTACTTGTTTTGTCAAGCTACCAACTGTTTCCATTTCCCATCCCCCATATACTGTCAGTAGGAAACTTGGTAACATGAATAAATAAGAGGGCAGCCAATAGGAATACATATTCATTCCTAAACTGACCTTAACTGACCTGAAAAGTGTCAAATTGTATCATTTTCAGTTAGTGCGCACTAACTCCCAGTTAGTGCGCACTAACTCCCGTTAGTGCACACTAACTTGAGTTAGTGCGCACTAATCGGAAAAAACGATTTTTAACGATTTTTTAACTAAAAAATCGTGCCTAAGACGATTTTCTTGCCCTGCCACACGATTTCTATCGTTAAGACGATATGGAAAACGATTCACATCCCTAAAGCTTTCTTGTGTGAGAAAAAATGAGCCTATGTGTGTGAGAGAACCTGTAGGTGTATGAGACCCTAAATATGTATATGTGTGTGACAGAGGGTCTGTGTACATATGTGTGTATGTATATTTGTGAGAGCCTGTGTGCATGTATGTGTGTGAGAGACTCTGAATGTGTGCGTGTGAGAGAGGATAAAGTTTGTGTACCCCCTCCCCCAATCCATGATAATCTCAGCATGTCTAGAAGTCAAAAGATCCCAGGTAGGGAGAGTAGGGAATTTTTTTTCTTAATTTTAAATGTTCTATCTTAATTTCATGTATCTGTTTTGAAATATTTTAATGGGTTTTTGAAAACTTTTGAAAATGTTTGTGAGTTTAATTATTGGATATTCTGTGCATCAGCTGTTTTTGAAATATTTCTTCTTTCTATAGTTGTACTATTATGATTGCTGTGTTATATTTCATGATTTTATTATTGTTTTATGAAGTTTGATGGTGTTTTTGTTTTTCCATTGTTTTGTTTTTTCATTGTATATAGTCTCATAATTTCCAGTTCAGATTTTCTCTGCATGTTTCTATTTTTACTTTACAGTGTTTTTATTCTGTATTTGGTAAGAGTCCGTCTGTTGCCTGATTGTGTGACCAAGATGAGGAATTCTGCTGGCATGTAGTTTCTCTGTAGGGATCTATAACAGCCTGACTTGCTCTGTTTTCCTAATAGGAGGTGTATTGGTGTTTTTGGGCCTAGCATAATATTTGCAGTGTAGCCTTTCCTAGGTAGGGTTGTTACTGTTTGAGTGCTGGCAGTTAGTGCTGTTTTAGTATGGGAGGTTTACTAAATTTTAGTTGTAATTCAGTTTACATATGGCTTTCTGGGAGCCAAGCCCTCAATAAATGCACTTTACAATAGGCCTAATACCATATTGGTTCAAAGTGTCTTTTTCTGGTTGGCACCATAGCAATGCATGTAAAAATAATATACATGTGGTTGTGATGTTTTTATTTCAGAAGACTAAATGTCTTTTTTCATGTAAAAATCTTTTTTTTATAAATGCATAACTTTTTTTTTTTTTAATTTAAAGTTTTTTATTAAGCGACGTATTGTTATACATTAATTCGCTCGGTCATACAAATATAATACGATACAAATGATGGAATAGTTAACAGTAACTAATATCTTACTCAGTGAAGCCTGTCAATCAAAAAATGGAAACTGGGTCCAATTACAAACACCAACAATCATAAAGGACTCACGTTCCTGTTCACACAGATATTCTCAGACGTGATGACTTTAGACCATTCATAATAGGCATCATTGTGTGGTATATTTATACCGATCTCACTCTGCCTTATGTTTAATCATAGGTCAGTCCATATAATTCTTATTTTTTTCTTTTTTCGTGATGATACACCTCGGTGAATATATTCAATTTAAAAATTGTTCATGTGCTTTTACACCATAATGATCATTAACCAAACTTATCTGTATATCGCCGTTACGATGCTGATTATTCTCTTCAATCACTCTCCACGCAAGCTCTGATGCCCTTAATTTCGTCAGCAATATGAAGAATTCACATATTGCTGATGAAATTAAGGGCATCAGAGCTCGGCGGTTTGGTTAATGATCATTGTGGTGTAAAAGCACATGAACAATTTTTAAATTGAATATATTCACCGAGGTGTATCATCACGAAAAAAAATAAGAATTATATGGACTGACCTATGATTAAACATAAGGGATAGTTAACAGTAAGCCATGAACTTCGTAGACAACTAATTATTAATGTATAACAAATATATATGTAACAAGTCATATATACAGTATAAGTTTTCAAACTATCTCCGCTCCCCCCACCCCTCACGCTCAAAGCGAGAAGTATATTACAATTGTAGCTTAATGTGATGCACTCCATTATGGAGCTGGTACAAAGTCATCGAACCTGATACCTATAGCAAGAGGGCTGAGATGTTTTACCCTGTCATTGTGCTGCAGATCGTAAGAGTTTATTCTTCCATACGAGAAAGGCGTGCCATGTTAGTGTTGTGTTTGTGTGCTGTAATTTTGGATAGTAAATAAATGTTGTCAACTTTCTGTTGTATTTCTGTACGAGTGGGCACTTTAGGAGCTTTCCAAGATCTGGCTATTTCACATCTGGTAGCCGTAAAGATCAGATGGACTAGTCTATTATCGTCCATCGATAGCTCTCTGACCTTAGTTCCCAGTAGAGCTTGGGCTGGCGTAATTTGAGGTATCCCTTCTACCATCTCTCCTAGCCACTTGAATATCTCTAACCCATACCCCCTTGATGACTAAGCATTCCCACGACATATTTATTTATGTATTTAAATGTTTTTATATACCGGTATTCGTGTATACATCATATCGGTTTACAGCGAACTTAACAAGGTACAATGAAACAGGTTGGAACCAATTTATAACAGTTTAAAACCAGGTAAACCATTGTTGTACCTGTAAACCGGAGTGAAGGCCAGCGCCAAACTTCGGTATATAAAAACATACACATAAATAAATATAATACAATTTAAAACGAATTAAAGAAATTTGAACAAGATTAAAACAAATTACAGCAATCTAGGGGGGGCAGGGATGGGGGGAAAGTAATAATAGGTGGGACAAGAGGGGGAGACAAGGCGGGCACTGTACGGTGTTGCAATATAACAAGTTATGGGGAAAATTTAAAACAATTTAATACAAATTACAGCGAGCTTGGGGGGGTAGTAGAAAGGCGAGGGAGGGCTAGGGAAGAGGGGGGAAGGCAAGAGCGTACCTTCCCCCCCCCCCCCACATTTCCTCCAGGAATTACCCGAGATGGATGGACGTTTGTGATGCAATTTTTGCGGGCTGGGGAACTTGGCAGCCTGGCGGGTTGAGCAGCCCCCGGTGGGCTAGTCCTGACACTTAGGCTTTTTCGTTGCACGCCGCATGCTAGGCCATGGTGGTGTTTTTCCCGTGCTCCTGTGCGTGCTCTGCTGCCCTCTTCAGGCTGTTGGTGTGCGCAGTGCGCTCAGTTTTCAGATGCGCTTTTTAAGCACACACATTTTAAACTGTTCTCATGCTTAGCTTGACGCACAAGTTGTGCATGCGCCTTGCCACGCTTCCTTCTAGGCGCTTATTTTTTGTGCGCACTCCTCTTTTAAGCTCGAGCCATTTAGATGCACATTTACCACTGCGATGGTGCCGATAAGCAAGAAGACTAAGCTTCTCCCTATTTATTTATTTTTGACTTTTATATAACGATCTTCTTGCATTCGATACAAATCAAACCGGTTTACAGTGAAACAAATAAAGCTTGCCCTTGAGCAATTACATAGAACAAAAAAACAAAAAACATCCATCAAACAACTTTGAGTTACATGGTATAAGCGCCAAATAATATCAAGAACAATTAGCGTAACATAGCAATAAGTATAAACATAGGTATTAGATTGCCTATGTTGCCTAATTGTGTTGCCTGTCATATTAGGTCTTCTCAACCTGACCTGGCGTCTAACCTACGTCAGCGCTGCACAGACCCTCAGGGAGAGTTGTCTTCCTCTGATGATGGGTTGGTCACAGCCTTGACTGGAGGGACGCCAGACCTTGGTTCTCCCTTGACTGGCTACTCCGCAGGCGAGGGCAGTTCTGTGGGACCAACTCCAGTTCCTTCCGGACTCTGCTGCGTTTTCTTAGGTGGAATTTTTTCAAGGTTTACAAGCCTTTCTTTGGGCGTAGTCCTCCGTGTCCCCCATTTCAGTCCAGTCGGACCCTCAGCTGGTGGCTCCTCTCTCTTCCAGTACTTTGTTTAAGGCCAGATCTCGCCTTGGCTCCCTATGGATGTTCCCAACAGGAATCTGGATGGCACTGATGATGAGGTTGATCCTGATTCCCTGGAAAATGGGGAAAATTCCTCCAGGACTGGAACTGTATCAGACCATGTTGCGGTTCTTTCATAGAGATGAACTATCGGGCCTGATTTCCCAGACCTTGAAACAGCTGGGTGTCCCTGGTTCGGATGCTATGTCAGAGCCAAGGAAGAAGCCCATGTTGGTTTCCTTATGTAAAGCTTCTTGTTTCTTACCTGTGATGGATGCCATTCAGGAATTGATTGATCTGGAATGGGACACCACAGAGGCAAATTTTACAGGGGATTGGACATTGGAAGGCCTGTACCCCCTGGATCCGGCTGTGAGAGAACTTTTAAATTTTCCCAAAGTGGATGCACTGGTATATGCACCTTCCAGAGCAAGAGATAGGGGGACATCTCTCTCTCTTTTATCAGAAGTGGGTCGAGATCTCGTTGGACCATTGGGTCCTGGAGGTGATACAAGAAGGATATGCGCTGGATTTTCACAGCAGTCCTTGGGACATATTCATGGTGTCTCCTTGTCACTCCCCACAGAAGAAGCAGGCAATGGAATTCACGCTTCAGAGGCTCCTCGGGCTAAGGGTTGTGGTTCTGGTGCACACGTCTCAACAAAGTATGGAGCAATATTCAATTAATTTTGTTGTGCTCAAATAGGAGGGCTCCTTTCGTCCCATTCTGGATATCAAGAGGGTCAGCTGTCATTGTGCTCAAATAGGAGGGCTCTTTTCGTCCCATTCTGGATATCAAGAGGGTCAGCCGTCATTTGAAGGTAACTCATTTTCGCATGGAAACCTTACGCTCTGTGATAATGGCGGTGTATTCGGGAGAATTGCTGACCTCCCCTGGATCTGTTAGAGACTTACTTCATATTCCCATCCAATTGGAACACCAATGCTTTCTATGCTTTGCGGTGTTGGGGCGCCGTTATCATTTTCGGGTGCTGCTTTTTTGGTCTAGCCACCACTCCGAGAACATTTTCCAAGGTTATGGTGGTCGTAGCAGCGGCCTAGCAAAAAGAAGGGATCCTGGTGCACCCGTATTTGGCTGATTCTGGCAAAGGCTCAGGAAGAGAGCCTCCCGATGACCCACAGGGTGATCTCCTTATTGCAGGAGCTCGGTTGGGTAGTGAACCCAGCCATCCCAGTCATTGGAGTATCTGGGGGTTTGGTTCGACACGGGGCAGGACAGAGTTTTTCTACCAGACGTTTGGATTCAGAAATTGATGTCTCAAGTGCGTCAGTTGGTCAACACTATATAGCCGACGGTGTGGTTATTCCTACAGGTGCTCAGGTTGATGACGGCTACCCTGGAAGTGGTGCCATGGGTGAGGGTGCATTTGTGTCCCCTTCAGAGCTCTCTGCTGTCTTGTTGGAACCCGCAGTCTCAGGACTATGCTGTTTGGCTCCACTTGCCGATGGAAATCTGCTCCCACCTCCAGTTTTGGTTGCAGGAGGATCATCTAGAAAAGGAGTGCCCTTGTCCTCTCCGACCTGGTTGGTACTCATGACAGATGCGAGTCTCCACGGTTGGGGGGGGGCTCACTGTCTGGAGTTAATGGCCCGAGGGCATTGGAATGCCGAAGTGTTCCACCCCGAACATCAATCGACTGGAAGCCCAGGCAGTTTGGCTGGCATGCTTGCAGTTCACCCACAGGCTGTGGGAGCAAGTGGTTCATGTGATATTGGACAATGTAATGACAGTGGTCTTTATCAATTGCCAGACAGGATCCAAGAGCCAGCAAGTGTTGCAGGAAATAGACCAGTTTATGGACTGAGCGGAAGATCATCTGCAGATGATTTCTGCCTCTCGCATTACAGGAAAAGACAACGTAAGAGCAGACTTTCTCAGCAGGGAGAGTTTGGACCCAGGAGAGTGGGTGTTGTCAGTGAGGCGTTTCAGCTGATTTTAGATCACTGGAGCCTTCCATTCCCGTTGAAGCTTGGTTATTCCTCTGCGATGTTTGCCACCTTGTGCCGCGCTCGCACGTTCTTCACTTCTTTGGCTTATGTTTGGGTTTGGAGAGTTTTTGAGGCCTGGTGTGAGGAGTGGGGTGTTCTTTCTTGTTCAGTTACGATCCCACTCATTCTGGATTTTTTGCAGAATGGGTTGAGTAAAGGATTGGTCCTTAATTCCTTGAAGGTGCAAGTTGTGGCTCTTGCCTGTTTCAGAGGCCCGGTGAATAGTGTTACCTTGTCATCTCATCCTAATGTGGCCCATTTTTTGAAGCATCTTAGGCCTTCCTTGAGGTTCCATTGTTGAGTCTTAACTTGGTGCTGGATTTCTTGGCAAGCCCTATGTTCTGACCACTGCATAGCCTTTCCTTGTGGTTGTTGACCTTGAAGACTGTGTTCCTGGTGGCTATATGTTCAGCATGTCGACTTTCTGAGCTGCATGCCTTATCTTAAGAACATAAGAACATGCCATACTGGGTCAGACCAAGGGTCCATCAAGCCCAGCATCCTGTTTCCAACAGTGGCCAGTCCAGGCCATAAGAACCCAAAAACTAAGTCTATTCCATGTTACCGTTGCTAGTAATAGCAGTGGCTATTTTCTAAGTCAACTTAATTAATAGCAGGTAATGGACTTCTCCTCCAAGAACTTGTCCAATCCTTTTTTAAACACAGCTATACTAACTGCACTAACCACATCCTCTGGCAACAAATTCCAGAGTTTAATTGTGCGTTGAGTAAAAATGAACTTTCTCCGATTAGTTTTAAATGTGCCACATGCTAACTTCATGGAGTGCCCCCTAGTCCTTCTAGTATCCGAAAGAGTAAATAACCGATTCACATCTACCCGTTCTAGACCTCTCATGATTTTAAACACCTCTATCATATCCCCCTCAGCCGTCTTCTTCCAAACTGAAAAGTCCTAACCTCTTTAGTCTTTCCTCATAGGGGAGCTGTTCCATCCCCTTTATCATTTTGGTTGCCCTTCTCTGTACCTTCTCCATCGCAATTATATCTTTTTTGAGATGCGGCGACCAGAATTGCCGGGCGCTGTTCCTTCGGGTGACTCAAAGGGCATTAAAGCTGCATACTGTTCCATTCTTCTTGCCCAAGGTAGTCTTGTATATTCATTTGAATCGGTCCATCTCCTTGCCATCCATGGATAACATCAGGGCAGCAGATTATTGCCTCTTATGTTCCTTGAAAGACAAGCGCCTTGTATGGTATCTGGAGGCTTCTGAACCTTTTCAAAAGACGGATTGCCTGTTTGTTCTCCATGGTGGGAGTAAGCAAGGTGCTTCGACTTTGCGGGCTACCCATAGCTCATTGATTAAGGAGGTAGTCACAGCCATTTCTGTGGATGCTGAAAAGCCGTTGCCCTCACAGGTTAGGGCTCAATCCACTAGGGCTCAGGCAGTGTCATGGGTGGAGATTAGTTTGTTGTCTCCCATCGATATCTGCCAAGCTGCGACGTGGTCCTCCTTACACACCTTTTCCAGGTTTTACCATCTGGATGTGCAGGCCCGGAAGGATGCAGCCTTTGCATGTGTGGTGTTGCCTGGACTGCGGGCAGCCTCCCACCCTGTTGGGGAGTAGCTTTGATGGACTCAGCTTCCCACCCTTGGCTGCCACATGAGTTTGTCAATATTCCTCCTGTGGGGTTCTGGATCCCAAGGGATTACTGTACGTGCTCCTCTAGTCCCTAGATTGGGGAACCTAGCATTTTTTGTGAATTCAGTGTTTATGGTTGGATGAATACAGTCCTGGTGTCTGTTTTTAATCAAGTTTTTTGCTAGTCTGTCCACAGTTGCTTTTGAAGAGAATATTGGCAGGCTGACGTCACTGCAGGGCTATATGTACTGTGACATCAGCTTGCTCTGTCTCCATCTGCTGGCAGGGGAACATAAACTCACTGGTCCTGAGTCCATCTATCTACACTAAGGAAAACAAAATTATCAGGTAAGTAATTTCTCCATTTTCAGACTTATCTGCTATGTAAGATGCAGTCACTGCTACAGCTGATGCCTAGTTGTCCCCTTAAAGCTGCGCTGCCAATAAGTACTTTCATTGCAGACAAACCCAATGGTGTCCAGAGGAATCTTGGAGAAATCATCAAACCCTATGAGCGGAAGGGTTTCTGGCTTGTTGCGCTGAAAGTTTTGCAGGCCTCTGAAGACCTTCTGAAACAGCATTACATTGATCTGAAGGACAGGCCATTGTTCTGTGTGTGGACTCTGGACATGTTGTCGCTGTGATTTGGGAAGGTCTTAATATAGTCAAGACAAGAAGAGTGATGCTGGGCGATACAAACTCTGCAGGTGCCAAGCCTGGCACTATCCATGGTGACCTGTGCATTCAGGTTGGCACTCTGTGCAAAGTGCTGAGGAGATCAACTCTGATTTAAACTTGAGGAGCTGTTAATTACACAAGCTGTGGTTATGACTAGATCTATGAATAAATCCTCCTCTCTCCAATCATCAAACCTCTGAAACTTTTAAATTATGCCCTTGGGAACAAGTCTATCATACTTTCACTTGATTACAAATAAGCTATCAAATAGTATTTGCTATTTACTCTCCACTTAGTGTTACAGCAAACCATCAGCCTTTATAAAGGTGACTGGAATTATATTTTATGTGAAATGTTTGCTCTCGCTTTTCCCCAGAAAATATCAGGCATTGTACAGACGTTTCAGAGGGTTATACAGACCAGCTCCTTGGATTTACAGCCAGCCACTTCTATTTGGAGTGAGTTTTTCTCTGCTTTGATCTTAGAAGTTGTGTCTGTCCTTAATGATAAAGGTCAGCTTCTGTATGTCCTGTCCCTGCTCCTCAGGCCTAATCAAACTTCTTCGGCATGAACTAGGCCAGTTCATCACTAGGACTTACTAACGTACCTTTGGTTGAAGGTCAGTTTCCCTTGCTATTGAAAAACGCTTCCGTTTACCCTATATTAAAAAATACGAAGATGGATCCCTCAAGTCCCCTGAATTATCGCCCTGCCTCCACATTGCCGTTACTAGCTAAGGTTACAGAGAAGGTGGTGTTTACACAATTACAGGAGTTTAAGGGACATAACTGGCTAGACAATGCTCAGTTTGGCTTTTGCCCTGGACACGGTACAGAATCCTTACTCTTATCTGTGTTTGACAGCTTTTGCCAGGGCTCTGATGCTGGGACCAAATTTCTGCTGGTAATGCTGGACATTTCATCAGCTTTCGATACCCTGAATCATGCCATCTTGTTGGACTGTACGAGATCCTGGGTATTGGGGCTACTGTTTATGCGTGGGTTTCCTAATGTCTTTCAGACCGCTTTTACAGGGTGAATATGGATTGTGTTCTTTCGCATCTATTCCCCCTACCCACGGTGGTTCTACAAGGGTTCTCCCTTTCTCTCATTCTTTTCAATACCTATTTAACACCTCTCTGGCTGTTTCCTTCTTGTATGGTTGTCCAATTCAAAATATATGCTGATGACATCCAGTTTTTCTTCCCTGTCTCCTCTTCTATGGAAATGGCGTTGGAGAAAGTGTCTTCCTGTGCTGCCCAGATCAGAGATTGCTTATCAGAAAATAAACTACTGTTGAACATTAAAAAAAAATGGAAGTTCTACTTTTATCTCGATTAGTAACTGATATTACTTCGCTTCATGCTATTATTGACGCTATTTCCATTCCCATCAAAAACCAAATGTATAACCTCGGAGTTCAAATAGACTCCGCATTATCATTGCGCCCTCAAGGTGTAACCCCTTTTTTGGAGGATTGTTCCCCCAAAGGGCACTTAAGTAATTTATTTCTTCAGGGGCTGCTGCAGCTGACTCTTTATCCCAGGGTGGGGGGACTCTTTTTCTGGGGGGAAGCTCTCGTTTATGTCCCAGATGAAACAAGCTTGCCAGTCTGTGTGAGGTTATTTTGTGCTTCCCATGGGGTGAGAGGCTACAAGAACCCAGGACCAGGTCTGGGAGTTAAATATAAGTTTACTGACTGATACTCATAAATTAAAGTCCATTTCCCAGAAGTGTGACCTTGCATCTTACTGGTGGTACAGATATAATGCTGGGTAGGTAGGTAGGTGTCCTTTCACCAGACATCTGCGTACAGCCCATGATGATTTTAAATGTACAAACTCTCCTAGCAGCTGTGCGGGAATCCTAGTGGAGGTGTCCCCAGCTTTTCCTGCCAATAAACATTTTCTCCTCCGACACCCAGCCCATCCTGGTCCTTTGATGGGAGAGATCTGATAGGGTCTCCTGCTCTTGTTCTTCCTTCTGTAAAGAATCTTTCATCCTTACTCTCTGATCTTTCAGGGGAACTTCTCTTGAGGAAAATGTTAGTGGGATCAGGCAAGTTCTCCACTCTGAAATCCCAGTGGGGAAAGGGGATCCAACCCCCCACTCTTCTTACGTCCAAACAATACTTGAAGGCTTAAACTCGATATCTCTTCTGCCCTCACCGTCTCTTGCAGCAGGATCCATCACTGGTGCTTGCCCACCTAGGGTTTAGAATAAGCTCACGGGTCACTGGTCCCCTGGTGAGAGCCCTTTTGCCCCAAAGGGGTATCAGGCTTAAAAGTCTATCCCATTATAAATTTTAAGAAGGACCCTCAGGCAGGGAGTGGAGGTGTCACTTCTAAAAGAAACTCCTTTGGGTGAAGGTGGGAGGCCCCACCAGAGGGTGGAAAAAATACGTCTTTACTCCTTAACTGCTTCCTCAGACTGAACGCACAGTGCATTAATATGGCCGGGCTAAATAGTGTTCAGGCACCCAATCCACACTCTCCAGATGGGAGGGGCTGAGGGTTATGGGTGGCTCCTTACAGAGTGTGTTCTAAGACGGGGACAGTGACATCTGGTGGTCAGACCGGGAAGGACCGCCACACAGATATCCTATCATAAAACTAAAGCTTTTGCGTTCTTTAAAACCGCTACTAAATTACACCGATTTTCGCATCATCACTCAATCATTGGTCCTGTCTGCCTTGGACTACTGCAGTGTCCTTTTTTTTGGGGGGGGCCTCCCCTCTTCATATTTAAAATTACTCCAACTGATACACAACTCAGCAGCTTGATCAGTGGAGATCTCTAGTATTTGGCTGCCTTACATTGGCCTTCTCTCCTGTGGTGGATTAAATCCAAGACACTTACCCTGGTCTTCAAATCGCTTCATAATTTACTCCCTCCTTGCATTGCATCCACACTACATAATTATTAACCTAGCCGGATACTTTGGTCATCCCCCCAGTGTTTATTAGAAACTCCTTCCTTATGTGAAATAAGGCTGAATCTAGAAAAAAAGAACTGAGGGTTAAAACAGACCTACTACATTTTAGAAAAAAACTATTTCTTTTCCCAGACTTTCCCCCATAAATCTCTAATGTTGCAAGCTAAGTAGATGTAGGTAGTACCATGGTGCAGTTGGACAGAACAGGTACGGTGTATGAGATTGGAAACAAGAGTTGTATATACAGGTGGCTGAATTGTTACTGTATATTCAGTCTGTTTTTTTGCATTTCTATCTTGTCTGTTAAGATATGTTTTTATTTTGTTATCCACCAAGATCTGTGGATTGGTGGAATATGTTTCTTAAAGAAATAAAAAAAAAGCGCTATTTAGCCGAATAAGTCTTAAAACTCTATATATTCTGCTAAGTCAGATAGTCGGATAAGTCCAAAAAACACTACTTAGATGGAACTTAACCGGGTAAGTCTGAACTTGCGCAGCCTGTGGTTTTTACATACGCGAACATGTTTGCGTGCATATGTACTCATATTTTATAACCTGCGCATAACATTTGCATGCAGGTTAAAAACATACTGTGTCACCTGTGCACGTGCCCATATACATGCGTACCTGAATGCTACTCATCTTGAGCTACCACTGAAAAGGTTACAGCTAAATACAAATAAACAAGTAACTGCTTGCTTACAGGTGACCTCATTAGCTCTTTTCTGGAAATGGCATTGATTTAAAATAAAACACATTTTTAGATGATGAGAAATCTGCTGCTCTGCTGTCCCAGATGTGTACTTGATGTGTACTTGACGTGTAAATGTTACACTTTTGCCATTCAGCTGATGTTTCCAGTAACTCATGCAGAGGTAAATATAAGTGAGCAAATAACAGGTTGTTTGAAGACAGAAGAGGAATGGATGAGAGCAAAGAAGATGATTTTGAATATGACCAAGACTGAAATGTTCTGGATAAGTTGCACCATTCCAGTTGAAGAGGTGCCCGAGATTACCCCTGGTGATAAGGTGATTCCCTTGCAAGCAGAATGAAAGGATTTGGAGATTATTTTAGATGTTGATTTATCTTTTACACTACAGGTGAAAAAAGTCATGCAAGCTGCTTATTTTAAATTCCGAGTGGTCTGGCATTTGCGTTTTTGGTTTTGGGGAAAAGATGATTTTAGAACAGTGGGGCAACATTTGGTCTTGTCAGCATTAGACGACTGTAATATAATTTACAATGGATTTCCAAAAGAAACAGCTACAGTTTTACAAATAATACGAAACTCAGTTAATAGAGGGAGTCCCAGTAGAGATTCATATTACACCAGTATGGTTAATATTACACTGGTTGCCCATCATTCAGAGAGCAAAATGTAAATGTATTATGTTGGTGTAGCCCAACTACAAACTGGACCAAGTTATTTGAAGGACTTAATTCCACAGAAGCCGGAGCGAGTGTTGCGAGCAAATGAGCGAAACCTTCTGAGTGCTGTTGAAGGAGTACTTGGAGGAGAGCTGTTTGGGTCTTAGGACCCACGCTATGGAATAACCTTCCTGAGGTGTTAAAGAAGGAAGGGCATAAATAACGGCTCTTTCAAGAGGCTTATGCTGAGTAGTCGCTGGGGATTTTTCTTATGTTTTTGAAATTTAAATGCAGATTGTTCTTATTGTTTTTAAAGGAAGCTTTATGTCATTTTGTAATAATGCTATCTATGTCATTTTAATGTTTTGAAACTGTTTTATTGTTGTACTCTGCATCGGACAGGTTTCCTGAGAGTTAGCAGAATAAAATGTTGTAAATGCCTTGGGAAAGCTTGGGTGTCCTGGTGTGGTTAGCTCAGCCATTCCCCTGCCTAATGAGCGAGGCCGTGACACCCAATGGACTGCTCCTAATATCCCCTTCTCAATGTGTGGCTTTACAGATTCCCTTTGGGATGAGTTTCTAAGGCCTGGATTTTCTAACGTTGCACGGCTTTCTGAATTGCGCGGAAGCAGGGGGCGGGCCTGCGAAAGCCGGCAGCGATCGCATCACCGCGGTGTTGTCGCTGCCGGCTTTTGCACCCAATAGCGCCACTGGCGGCGATAACAGGTCTTACCTTATCGGCGCCAGCAAAGTGTCCGCCCCGACTTGCCAGGTTCTTATGGCCTGGATTGGCCACTGTTGGAAACAGGATGCTGGGCTTGATGGACCCTTGGTCTGACCCAGTATGGCATGTTCTTATGTTCTTATGTTCTTATTTGGTCTTTCGCTTTTAGCACTGCCTCTGAGTAATGCAGATGTTCAGGGAGACTTCTCTCAAGTAAATGTGATTAAGTCCAAGACAAGAAACCGAATGGCCAATGCAACGCTTTCAGCAATACTGCAAGTGCGTTATGCAATGAGACACCAAGGTATTTACTGCACCAGCTTCTTGCCAGCCAGTAATAAGCTGAAGCAATTCAAAGAAAATGTGTATGGTGACCATGCTGACAATACAGAGGATGAAGAGGTACTGGCTGTTGGCATCGACTGTCAGACCTTTTTTTAGTTAATGGTAAAAGCTACAGCAATTTACTACAATAAAGTTAGCAGTTTTGTGTGGTTTACAAAAGTATTTGAAGTGTTTTCTGTGTATAAATACATTCGAATAAAAGTTTGTCTCATGTGTTTTGGGCTTGTTCTGTCATGACAACCTGGCAACTTTGGTGCTGATGGCAGGCCATGCCTACCCTTCCAGACAAACCGCAGAGGTCTGTGTAGCACTGCCCTCCACCCCCCGGTGATCCTCCTAGTGCTGACAGGCCCCGATTCCTGTATGGAAGCCCAGAGGAGGGTGGGGGTCTCTGAGTGCAGAGGAGCACTGCTGGAGGAGAGGTCTAGGGGCATGAGGCTGTGGGAACGACACCTTCAGAGCTCCAGCATAATTTTGCTGCAGAGCTGAAGGCACAGGCCTGGTAGATCTGTGGGTAAATCCAAATCTGTTTACATTGTAGTATTTAAAAAAGTTAAATAATATTTCCTTAATAATTAAGTAAGATGGCAAACATAATTGTTTATCAGCCAACTGCATTATCTAAAACCGTGCTATAGCACTCCTGCTTAAAATGTTTTAGATTTCTTTTTAGTGTATGCTTTAAAAATCAAAACCTTGTGCCCAAAGTGGGGTTCTGAGTTGCCACCTCTAATTCATGCAATTAATGCTCGACCCATTGCGCTCTCTGCATTCTCTGTAAATACCACAAACGAGGAAAGGCACCGCGCACGAGGAGCTCTAAAACGCTGGGCTCCGCGTGGGTTCCTGCGCGCGATCCCTCCTGGGGGGGGGGGGGGGGGGCAGCGGAGGTGAAAGGCGGCCGCGAGCCTCTCGCGCCGTCGCGTGCGGCGGAAGGTCACGTGCTGTGCACAGGGCGCAGGAACCCGGCGGCAGCGCACGTGGCGCGGCCAGCGGGAGCAGCAGCAGCAGGATGGAGAGCGAAGCGCGGTGAGCGGCGTCCCGGGGGGGGGGGCTGGTGCGGGGATACCCGGGGCCCCCGAGCTTTACCCGGGGGGTGCATATCGGGGCGGATCCTGATCGGGGGGTAGTTCTGTGGCGAGCGCTGTGGGTCGTGGAGGGTCACGAGGGGACCTGCCTGCGTATTACTGGGGGTAACGCTGTGCGCTGCTGGGGCGATCTCTTTTGGGGGTGGTTAGATTTGTGCTATTTGAAATGTATCCAATGCAGTAATGAAGGATCACCTTATTTAAAACAAAAAAAAAGCACATAAAGGGGGAGGGGCAGGAAATTATCTGCCCTCACCTACAAGAAAAGGGCAGGACGTCGTCAGAACAGCCAAAAAGCACTTGGCGTAGCCCTCGGGCAATAATTTATAAAACGGGCCATACTATAACAATCACCTCCAAGGTAGAAGTATATAAAAGTGGAGGCCAGCAGGTTGCCTTTGACTTCCAGTGTGCAGGATTAAGTGAAACCCTTTGTGATATTATTCACCAGTAGGCTTGAGTGCTGAGGACTTACTGTGTAGTATTAGCGTAATGTCCTTTATTGGGGAATAATTTGTGAGTTATCCTATCGGACTGTAGTACTTATTTCATGAGGCGTGTCATTTATGCTTTATCTTTTTTTGCCAGAGAGGATAATGGGTGCCAGCCTCTCACCAGCCCAACAATACCAAGTAACAAGGAGGCAGAATGCAGCAAAGCTCAGCATCCACCCAAGGCAGCTGTGCCAGAAGCAAGTGCACCAGCAGAGGGCAGGAGAGTGCCAGAGAAGAAGCCAAGTGCCTCCTCCATCAAGCATTCCTCTTCCTTGCCCCTCCACCACAAGGCAATGGAGAAGATTAACCACCATTCTTCTTCAGCCTCCAGCCCACTAGACCTGCAGAGCTCTGTGTTCGGTCGATCCTCCTCCTCCCTGTCCTCAATGACCGTCCCTATCCGCCTTGATGCCCTCTCCTACCTGCTGAATAATGCCCTGATGGGGGCTGGCAGGATGGCTCCTCAAAGGCTGTACTGTGGCAACCAGTGCGCTGCCATGCAGATGTGTCCAGCCAGTCCTGCCCCTGTGTGTCGCAGCCAGATGGGCCAATACGCACAGCCTCCTTGCAGCAATTACACAGGATGCACTATGCATTGCACGCCCCCCGCCTGCTTTGCTCAGCCTCTGGCGTATCCAGGAAGCCTGCTCACTGACCCTTCAAAATTGCCAGGGCGGCCGGCTGGAGGCCAGCTTGATGTTCCCTCTGCTCATCCACCAGTGTTTCCGAATAAGAGCGTGGGCGCCTGGAATGCGGCTGGGGGAGGATATAACCAGCACATTGGTGGCAGTGGAAACGTGCCAGAGGCCAACAAATGGGCCAGTGCGCCAACAGAAACATTTGGTGAAAGGCAGTCTGGCAGCTTTGGTCCAGCGAGAGGCTCTTTTTCCAGAAGCAGCGAGTGCCAGAGTGCCTGGCAAGATGGGAGCTCGGGGGGCTCCCCTAAGAGAGGTTTTGGAAGCTCCCCAAAGAGGGTCTTTGGAGGATGGAAAGACAACCAGGGGAGAGGTGGACACAGCTGGTCCGAGAGGCCCCCGAGAGATTATGGCAGAGCCATGGGCCGAGCCAGCGGCGAGTTCAGTTCCGGATCTTGGCGAAGGAATCCAAGGGATGAGAACAGGGACTCGCTGTTGGGAGAAAAAACTTGGAGCTCCGGGTTTGGCAACCGGAAACGGAACCAGGAGGAAAAACAGTGGCCCACAGAGGAAGAGCTGCCTCCGAAGCTAGGACTTTGGGCAAACGGTAGAGGAGGAGGAGCAGGAAGAGGTAGAGGAGGCAGCCCATGGCAACAAAGAAGAGGGTTTGAGAGCTCGTCAGTGCAGTCAGATTTGGGAGGCTCTGGAGACAGGTTCAAGTCCAGTACGTTTGCACCATCAAGTGTTGCCTCTGCATCGTCGTCCTGCATGAAAGAAGAGATTTCCAGTGAAGACTGGGAGGCCGAGTATAAGCCAAGACAGTTGCCTACACCAGCCCAGGGGGTACAGGGAGAGGCCTCCCTGGAGCCCAGGCCACGACGGGCAGCAAGCACAAAGCAAGATGACTGGGAGAGCGACTGCAAAGAGGAGAGCAGCAGTCCTCTAGTGGAATCGAAAACCACCGAAACCTCCAAAGAAGGGGCAAGGAACACGAGCAAGGAAAAACCCGATGAGAGTCCAGGCGTGTTCGAGAAATTCATAAACGGCTTCTTCTCGGATATGGTCCCCAAAGGAGGCGAGAGCCGTCGTCAGCCAGAGGACGTGGATGGAGGAGAATGCAGTGACAGCACGGAGGAGGTGGATGTGGGAGTGGACATTGCCAACCCAACCAGCCAAGCACTGGCCGCCCATTCCCAGGAGGGCACCAAAGCTCCCGAGGCCGAGGAGCCGGGCGTGGTCACGGAGATTGGTTCAAGCAGTGCGGATAGGGAGGAAGAAAACACGGCGGAAGCTGTGAGTCCCGCAGAAGAGAAGGGTCCCCATGTGCACAGCCATATCCCGGGTTGTCTGACCCACGCTGCAGAGCCGTCTGGGTGAGGTACCGAGTGACATCGTGGTGGAAGAGCATCTGCCACTTCAGTAACTCTGCCTTCTCAAAAATCACTTTCCTTGCTTTGTGCTCTTGACAGGCTGCTGGTGTTTGTTGTTTAACCCTCTGACCGTCCAGCGAGGGGCGACTTGAGCTGATGACCTTGCACGCGAAGTGAAGCCCCTCCTCACCCACACGCACTTTCCTGCAAAAGACACAGACCCTCAGACGTATGAGGGATTTGTGAGGGAAGGCTCCCCTCTTGGTTAAGCAGCTTAGTAGTATCGCTTGACCACCAGGGGGTGAGTTTATTTTTATTTATTTTTATTTTTAATTTTTGGCCAGGTTGAGGTTTAATTTTTGGCCAGGCTAATGTTGAGAGGATGTTTTAAAAATTGTGTTGGTCCATTCACTGTTGGGTTTTAAAAGCACGGCTGGGTTTTTTGCCTGCTGCACGGTTTGTTCAGAAAGTGCATATGGCCAGTAACGTGGGACTCCCTATGGGTTTTAACTTGTTTTAAGTCCTTATTTTTTTAGTTTCTTGGCAGGACTTGTGCATCTCCTGGCTCCAGGGCAGCAGGCACAGGCGAGACGGTTTCGGGTCTTCAGCTCCTGTTCCGTCTGTTGCAGAACCAGCTCGTCCGTGCCTGCTGACCCGGGGACAGGTGGAGGAGACATGGGAAAGTGAACCTCGAATCGCATTGCTTTCTGGGAAATCCACTGGCCCTGGCTTTTTCACAGCAGACAGATCTGGCAGGGCATCCACTTATTCCGCAGGGGCCTGGGAATTGCACCTCCGGGTGTGCAGTGGGGGAGGGGGGAGGCACCAGGACCGGATAAGCTTGTCCTGAGTAAGTGGAGCCAGAATTAGATAGATAAAGAACTTAACCCTTTAATGTAAAGCAAGGTTCACCCTTCCGCAGGGGAATCGTGATGATTACTGCTGATTACCAGATGACCCCCTGACACACAGCAGGACAGACTGAGCCAGCCCTTGCTTTTACCCCATTTTGGGCCCTGCACGAGGAAAAGCTGCGCTGGGAGTAAGACCAGGGTGGGGGTCAGCCGGTTCTAGGTGACATGGGGTCATCTGGTCATCCCACACAATGCTCCTTCCTTTAGTAATTACCTGCTGTGTTCTGTTTTCTTGTCACTTCTTACTTTTTATATATATTTTGTTTCCCGTTTGCCAGTAAAGAGTGGCGACAGGTGATGCAAGTTGCTTTCAGCTTCCTTGTTTTTATTCTCCACCTTTCAGTAGAAATAGAATCTAACTTTGTAGGTATAAATGATGGGATGAGGGGGAGGTCGCTCTTTTGCATTTTAACTGTTGTGTCAAACCGTTGGTTTCCTTTGTGCATTAAAGTACAGACTTGCAGAGGTTGCAGAAGTTCGCCTTGTCTGTCTTAACTTCCCCCTGCTGCCTTGGCTTCCGGTTTCCGTCTGACGACTTGAACCCCTTGTGGTCCTTCTGTGTAACTTTGACCTGACCGAACCTGCAGGGCCAGGAGCCTTTCTTCTCAGCTGCCCCAGGATTGTGCTCCCTCTCCCCCACGGGCAGTGAGCTCTCTGGCTCGGAGGGCTGGACTGGGGCTCCCCTTGGGACACCTGCCGTCCTGACTCCGCTCAGTAGATGTGGCTGTGGAGTGATGGCTGGGGCCTGAAAAGCAGGAGATCTGGTCCAGAAATGACACCTGGGTCTCCCGCTTGTGCCTTCAGTGGGCCATGGGACCAGGCCCGGTTTGGTCTGTCTTGTTGCTCCTCAGCTATTTAAAAAAAAAAAACAAAAACCCTCACTTACTCAACATAAGCTACTGCTTAGATTCAGAATGGGTTCTGCTGTGTGCTGATGCTATGAGGCAATGACCATTTACTGTGGAAAATCTCCAGAGGTCAGCAGAAGTAGCACTTGGTATGACTTTACCTGCAGCTACGCAGTCTAACATTATGATGTCCATTGGCCTCTGCACTGACCACAGCCCTGCCTCTCCTTCCATCTCTCCCTCTATTCCTTCACTTGGGTATTGTCCAGTGCACACATTAACAGCACGGCCGCTACCATTTCCTGTGTCACTGGGCACCTGCTTAGCTAGTGCCACTTGCCTAGCAGACTAAGTGGTGAATTTACAAAGGGATCTAGCCGGCTAGAGAAAGACGTAAGCTGATCTAATCGAAGCCTTGGAACATTAACCAGAGCTGGCTAGTGCTGACTTTCAGGGTTCGCCGGCTAACGCAAGGCTCCTGAATTGCTGGACTTAAGTTAGCCGGCGGTGTCCAGACTCCCGCAGCCCCAGTGATTATCTTCTGCACCCTGAAGTGAAAGGAAGGCTGCTTGCCAGGACCAGCAGGCTCCTTCCTTACCAGCACCTCTCGCCTGCAGTACCCGTTTCCCTCTCTGAGTGCCGGAGCAGGTGGAAGTGTCGCTTTCAGTTCAGGGTTGCCAGGAGGGAAGGAGACCACTAGCATAGGTGGAAGACTTCCTTTCACCTTGGAGTAAGAGCACTGGTGCGGGTGAGAGACTTTTTTTTCACTTTCAGAGAGTGGGAGATCGCCAGTGCAGACAGGAAGGTTGTTTTTGCTTTTATGTCAAGGGTTCCAGGGTAGGAGGGATGGAATTTGTGGTTTGGAGGTATGGGGATTTCTTTATGATTTTCTGCATTAGCCAGCTAAGTGTAGACATCTGAATCTGAGCAGCCAAAATTCAGTTTTATCTTGCTACACCAGTGCCGGCCTTATAGTTGGGTTATTTTCCCTACCAGCAGATGGAGACAGAGCACCCTGTCTTTTCCCGTGACATGGCCACTATTTGAAGATAATGCAGCAGAGACAGATCCAGTATTCTGTGCCTTCAGCAGATGATAAGGCTCTGCTGGTGCAGCAGGATCTGGAAGGCAGGGCCAGGTCACTGGTGTGTCCAGGAGTGCAAGGTTCCCAGTCCCAGGGGGGACTAGGTAGAGCCCAGGAAGGGGGATCGTCTCCTTTAGAAAAAAAAAAAAAAAAGAGGACTATCTGTTTTCTTTTTTTTTTTCTTTTCTAGTTGGGTGCTATGAAGAGAAAATCCGTCTGCCTGTCCCTCCCTTCACCCCTCTCCTCCTCTGTGACTGCACCGAGGTTTCTCTGAAAAGAAAAAAAAGAGAAAATAAACCGAAGAACAGGCAGCATCCTTGCTTAAGCCTGCACCCAGGGCTGAGAGAGACAGTGGCTGAGCAACCAACCTGCTCCCATTGATTAGTAAGTGCCTGCGAGGGGATGGTCGATCACGGTGTTCCTTGGTGTTCCTTGCTGCTCCTCGTGCTTTAGGCTTCGTCATGGAGAGATCATAATGCAGTGTAAAGCGTGGCATGAGCCCGTGATGCTGCGGGATAGGTGATGCAGGCTTGTAGATGAACCTATGAGGCCTACGCCAGCAGCTGGAGAAGGTGCCCTGTGGCGGGACAGACTGGAGCTTCATCTACACCAGCTGCTGCCTGTCCGGGCCAGTTGAGCCTTTGGGTTCTGCTGGCTGGCAGAGACGAGCAAGAGTGCAATAGCACCCCAGGGTCAGGAGGGGCAGTGGGCAGATGGAGGGATAAGATTTTAAGTCTGAAAACTGGATAAATAGGCCGCATTTCATTGTTTAATTAAAGACTAGGACCATGAAATTAAATGTTTAAATCTTAAAAATATCTGTATAAGAAAAGTGGAAGAAGAGATGGGTGGGATTCTGGGTAGGGCCAGCAATTTGATCATTTCCGCTTCCTTCTCTGACTGCGTAGAGGGCGTGGAATCCCTTGGTTGCAGTAGGTGGCCTCACCCCCCCTGCTGCTCTTCCAGAGATGTGTGTGCAGGAGCCCCAGGATGCAGGGAAAGCAGGCCACCTGATACAAACCCTGCATGATTTGTTCCTGCTGCCATCTGCGCTGGCGTCTTTTCCTTAGCAAGGCGGCAAGACCCTGATTGATGCACATGAAGACAGCAGGCTGGCTTATGCCTGCCACGACCCCAAGAGGAGTTTGGAAGGTGCTAGGGCAGTGGTGATCTTAAGATGTGCAGGCAAGGCACTGCCCCTCTGGCTGGGGAGGTTGTAACTGCTGGCATAGATACTGTATGGTTTTATTTTATTAAACCAGAACCTACAGATGACTTCCTCCCTTGACAGAGCTAAAAACTGAGTCTATATCCTGTACACTCTGTGTGTGGGATACCTTCTCCGCCTCCTCCTCTCCTCTCCTCCCTCTCTCTCTCCTGTGCATTAAAGCAACGAGTACCCATACTACGATTATAGTCATTTTATTTATGTATTTATTATTTATTTTGAATTCTTATATACCGACGTATAATATACAAATCATATTGGTTTACAATACAGCAGAGTTTTCCTATGAAAGTGTGTCCTCGCGTCTCAAACTCCTCAAAAGAAGTCACTGCTGCTCCCCCTTCTTACCGACCCCCGATGGGTCACAGTTGGCATTGGAGGACCTATAACCCCCTCCCCACACACACACACACACACACACACACTCACTCACACACACACACACTCACACTGTCAATTCCTGCTTTCACTCGTTGGGAGAAGGTGGCCTGGCAGACGGTTAATGGAAAGTCTCTCTAGCACCATGCACGTAAACCCCCAGTAGCAAGTTGTCAGCACACAGGTCTGATTTAAAGTACGTCATTACCTGCATACCTATAGCCATGCCCAGACCACACCCCTTCCATGCCCAGACCACACCCCTTCCATGCCCAGACCACACCCCTTGGTACGTGTTTACTGTTGCGCAGGTACGATATGTGCATACTTTGCAACTTTTAAAATACGCGCTTGTCTCACACAGCCCACATATACGCTTATGTGGCCGCTTTTGGGTGAGCAATGCTGTTCGAATTATAGCAGTAATTAGGAGGTGTAAGCGGTTCTTATAAGATGAAATCCTCAGCTGAATTGTGCTGTGTGCATGGAGAGCCAGGCAGGACTATCCTGCTTCAGGTGAAGCATTGATCACACTGGTGGGAGAGGGGAGCCAGGGCTAAGACTGGGGAAAGCTGTAAGAATTGCAGTCTGCTCCATGAACAATCTAAAAAAAGGAAAACAAGAACAGGAGCGTGGGGGTGAGAGGGTAGCGCCAGAAACTCACTCCCAGCCCCTCTCCTAACCAGGAGGCAAAAAACTAAACCCAAGATGAACTGTCAGAGAGCAGAGCCTGGGAGTGGTAGTTACCCTTAACAGAAACATGGGGTAACTTGCATGGAGCAGCAGTTACTACCCTTAACAGAAACATGAGGAAAACTGCATGGAGCAGCAGTTACTACGCTTAACAGAAACATGGAGGTAACCTGCATGGAGCAGTAGTTACTACCCTTAACAGAAACATGGAGGTAACCTGCACGGAGCGGCAGTTACTGCCATTAACAGAAACATGGAGTAACCTGCACGGAGTGGCAGTTACTACCCTTAACAGAAACATGAGGATAACTGCATGGAGCAGCAGTTACTATCCTTAACAGAAACATGGAGGTAATCTGCACGGAGCGGCAGTAACTACGCTTAACAGAAACATGAGGATAACTGCATGGAGCAGCAGTTACTACCCTTAACAGAAACATGGAGGTAATCTGCACGGAGCGGCAGTTACTACCCTTAACAGAAACATGGAGGTAATCTGCACGGAGCGGCAGTTACTACCCTTAACAGAAACATGGGGGTAACCTGCACGGAGCGGCAGTTACTGCCCTTAACAGAAACATGGAGTAACCTGCACGGAGCGGCAGTTACTACCCTTAACAGAAACATGGAGGTAACCTGCACGGAGCGGCAGTTACTACCCTTAACAGAAACATGGAGGTAATCTGCACGGAGCGGCAGTTACTACCCTTAACAGAAACATGGAGTAACCTGCATGGAGCGGCAGTTACTACCCTTAACAGAAACATGGAGGTAACCTGCACGGAGCGGCAGTTACTACCCTTAACAGAAACATGGAGGTAATCTGCACGGAGCGGCAGTTACTACCCTTAACAGAAACATGGGGGTAACCTGCACGGAGCGGCAGTTACTGCCCTTAACAGAAACATGGAGTAACCTGCACGGAGCGGCAGTTACTACCCTTAACAGAAACATGGAGGTAATCTGCACGGAGCGGCAGTTACTACCCTTAACAGAAACATGGGGGTAACCTGCACGGAGCGGCAGTTACTGCCCTTAACAGAAACATGGAGGTAATCTGCACGGAGTGGCAGTTACTACCCTTAACAGAAACATGGAGGTAACCTGCATGGAGCAGCAGTTACTACCCTTAACAGAAACATGGAGGTAACCTGCACGGAGCGGCAGTTACTACCCTTAACAGAAACATGGAGGTAACCTGCATGGAGCGGCAGTTACTACCCTTAACAGAATCATGGAGGTAACCTGCATGGAGCAGCAGTTACTACCCTTAACAGAAACATGGAGTAACCTGCACGGAGCGGCAGTTACTACCCTTAACAGAAACATGGAGGTAACCTGCATGGAGCAGCAGTTACTACCCTTAACAGAAACATGGAGGTAACCTGCACGGAGCGGCAGTTACTGCCCTTAACAGAAACATGGAGTAACCTGCACGGAGTGGCAGTTACTACCCTTAACAGAAACATGAGGATAACTGCATGGAGCAGCAGTTACTATCCTTAACAGAAACATGGAGGTAATCTGCACGGAGCGACAGTAACTACGCTTAACAGAAACATGGAGGTAATCTGCATGCAGTGGCAGTAACTACGCTTAACAGAAACATGGAGGTAACTTGCGTGGAGTGGCAGTTACTATGCTTAACAGAAACATGGAGCTAACCTGTGCACTCAGAATTTAAAATTGCGGCTTTTGCAGATGATATGATTGTACATCTTAGTAACCCGGTGGATTCTTTGGCTGTGCTAATGGAGGCGTTCTCGATATTTGTTTCTTTTTTGGGTTTGAAACTTAATCTCGATAAATTTGAAGCTCTAGCATCCCATGCACAAGTGAAGGAACTGTGGGGAAATATGTTTCACCTTAAGTGGACTGGGAACGCTTTTCGTTATCTTGAGGTTCAAGTATCTATGAATCTGGGTTGCGGAACGTGGAACAAGACTCGGGAACGAAGGAACACAGGAACAGGCGCTTTAACACAGGCAGGACCACGGGAACACAGGAGCAAATGCAGGAACACTGGAACGAGAACAGGAACACAGGAACAGACGCAGGAACACTGGAACAAGCGCAGGAACACTGGAACAGACGCAGGAACACTGGAACGAGAACAGGAACACAGGAACAGACGCAGGAACACTGGAACAAGCGCAGGAACGAGGACGGCAACAAGCTCACACAATGGTGACGACCCATTTGCCAAGGCGATGAACTGGGAAAAGGGCCTCGCCTTAAGTAATCGATTCAGGTGACGTCATCCCCATGCACCGCTGAGTGAGTTCCCGTCGCTGACCCTTTAAAGGGCCGCGGGATCTGCGCACGCGCCTAGGGGCATGGTCCCGACGAGGGAGGACACCGAGGACATGCAAGATGCCTGCAGGGTGGCCTGGGAGGTCGAGGGCCTGGATGGAGCAGGATACACCGATGAGGAGCACCGGGGACAGCAGCGACTGGCTGCGGCTGCGGGAGAAGCTGAACCAGGGCCTGTTGGAGCGCTAGCGAGGTGAGCAGGGCCATCCGCAGTGGGGCCGCGGATGGAGCATGCAACAGTACCCCTCCCTCTAGGTCTCCCCCTCATCGGTCTGAATTTTTGGGTGGGCACAAGTTTAACTTAAGCATGGGTGGGCTGTAGGCATGCAGGTATGAGACCTACTAGTTGTATTCTTATTGATAAATAATGCCAGATATACTGCACCCTTCAATGGCTTCCTAAGTAGCTTGCAACAGTCATTATGCATCATGCATGAAACTTTAAAACATTTAACCTCAATTATTTTTCAAGCACTTACCAGAATTAAAAGTTCCAGCAAAGAAAACAAACAGATCCAATCAATCATGTAATGAAACAAAAATTAATATATTCTTTCATGACTCCTCTTTGCAGAAAGCCAGAAATCATCATAACTACACTAAAATATCATTAATCATCAAAACAAGAGCAGAGCTAGGACAATTCACATTACAACCAACATGAAAAAAAAAAATTCTAATTCTGGTGTCACCTCAGCAAAAAATATCCCTCCACTGTTATTTTGTGAAGAAATACAAATTCCTGCAAAGAAATAGACGTCTAGAACCTTGCCATAGAGACACAGCACTGACTCTCAGGACTCAAATAACAGCAACCTGATGAAAAAGCAGCAATGCAAATACTACACCAGGTAGGTTGGTCCTGGCCTCTTTTTTCCCATTTTTCCCTTGTCGCTCATTTCCTAATTCCTTTTTAATGTCTCTCTTCTCCTACTGTCTTCTTCCCTTCCTCCCTCACACACACATGCTCTCTCTCACAAACTCCCTCATACACACAAGCTCTCACTCTCATATGCTGTCCCCCCACACAAGCTTACATTCTCTACACACACGCACACACACAAGCTCTCACCCTCCCTCTCAGACTCCCCGTTTTATACGCATACAGATGCACACCCAGGCTCTCACTCTCATTCACGTACACACACATTCAAGCTCCCATTCTCACCCATGTACACACATTCAAGCTCCCATTCTCATTCCCACACACATTCAAGCTCCCATTCTCACTCATGTACACACATTCAAGCTCCCATTCTCACCCATGTACATACATTCAAGCTCCCATTCTCATTCCCACACACATTCAAGCTCCCATTCTCACTCATGTACACACATTCAAGCTCCCATTCTCATTCCCACACACATGCAGGGCCTTTTCATTAGGCACAACCAAAGTTATACTTTCCCGCTGGGATGGGATCCCGCGATGGCCTTGCTGCTCCAACCTTCCTCTTCACTGTTGCGGGGATGGGATCCTGCAAAGACCTTGCAGCTCTGGCCCTCCACTCCGCCATCACGGGGAGGGGATCCCACAGTGGCATTGCAGCTCTGGACCTCCTCTCCGCCATCACGGGGAGGGGATCCCACAGTGGCATTGCAGCTCTGGACCTCCTCTGCACCGTTGCGAGTATGGGATCCCGCGGCAGCCGCTTCTCCTGAGGCCCTCTTCGCCGTTGCAGGGATGGGATCCTGCGATGGCCTTGCTTCTTCTGAGGCTGTCTTCTTTGCTGTTGTGGGATCCCGCGACGGCATTGCTCCAACAGGCTTCTTCCGGTTGAGAAAGTCTGAGCCTAAAGTGGGTGGGCCATGGCCTACCCAGGCCCACCCGTGGCTACACCACTGGAATTTACATATGATGAATGCTATTGGCTACATAGTTGTTTGGACACGCGTTTTGGACGTGCTAATCTCCTTATTGCAGCAGGTGCTAGTCTAGCACATCCAAAACGCGTGTCCAAATGCGCGTAATCCTATGCGCTAGTCTGAGCGCACTTTATTGCATCAGACCCTATATGTTTCTATTATTGTGCTGCCAAAA
>NC_042628.1:70622092-70704592 GCF_901001135.1 Rhinatrema bivittatum | reverse complement strand
TACCCAAAAACTAAGTCTATTCCATGTAACCATTGCTAATGGCAGTGGCTATTCTCTAAGTGAACTTAATAGCAGGTAATGGACTTCTCCTCCAAGAACTTATCCAATCCTTTTTTAAACACAGCTACACTAACTGCACTAACCACATTCTCTGGCAACAAATTCCAGAGTTTAATTGTGCGTTGAGTAAAAAAGAACTTTCTCCGATTAGTTTTAAATGTGCCACATGCTAACTTCATGGAGTGCCCCCTAGTCTTTCTACTATCCGAAAGAGTAATGCCCTCCCCCCCTCCCCCTTCACCGCTCTTCTCCTCTCGATCCCCTTAACATGCCACCCGTATAATGCAGCGATCCATTTCTCCCGCCATCCGATCCCCCCCCACCCCACCCCCTTCTTACCCCCTCCGTCCTCCCACCTTAACTTGCATATTGCTTTGCTCTAAAGTCTTGTTTCTTAGAAACCCGTTTCCCAGTTCTTTGTTGCCGTTAAAGTTTAGTTATTCACGTTACGACCTTGTTCAAGCATTTTAAGATTTGTTCTATGATATACTTCTAACAGTTCGACGTAATCTCTGCCACTCTATGTTCCCTGTCCTGTTCGATGTAATAATTTGCTCCACTGTAAACCGGGGTGAAGGCTAATTGCTAAACCTCGGTATATAAAAGCTCCAAAATAAATAAATAAATAAATAATTGCCCCTTTAACCCCTGTCCCCTTCCCACTATACCTGATGTCCAGAGCGTAAGTCCAAACTCTAACCTGCCTGTATCCTGTGCCCCAGAGTGGAAACTCCATTGGGGGTCTCTCGATGTTATTGCTCCTTCCTTTATTGACTCCACTTTGAAAGACGTCTAATCCCTCTGAAGGAAGGACCTTTAATAGAACAGTTCTTACTGTCCAAGGCCGGTGCTAACAGGTACTGTTTTGCCTCCCCTTCTCCTAGTTCTGTTTTTTAACACAGAATTTTGTTGTTTTCCAAGTTCTCACAGGACAAGCAGGATGGTAGTCCTCACATATGGGTGACATCACAGAATGGAGCCCAATCACGGAACACTTTTGTCAAAGTTTCTAGAACTTGCAGGGTTGGTGCCATGCATGCCCAGCATGGCACCAACCTTGCATCCAGCAGGGGTCCCCCTTCAGTCTTCTTTTTTCTGCACAGCAGTAGCCACGCGGGTTAAGGAGCTCTTCAGACATTCCTGACAGGAATTTTTCCTCATGGAACTTTATCAAAAAATTTCTACCCCACAGGGATTCCCTTATCCATATTTTTTACCTACTTGTGGTTGATTCCCGTCGAGTTTTTCCCTCACGGCCTACCAGCCATTGACCACACCGCAGCTAAATTTTGTCGAGGCCATGGCATCGGGTTTCCATCGGTGCCCCAACTGCACTTGAACAGTGTCCATCACTGACCCTCACACGGTCTGTGTGATGTGTTTGGGGTCCAACCACGATGTCCTTACTTGCACCAAATGTGCCCAAATGACACCAAAAGGTAGCAAGGCTCGACTGGAGAAGATGGAACTTCTCTTTCGTTCAAAAACCCCGACTCCATCGATAGCCTCGACGTCATCTGAATCAGTGCCGTCTACTTCGCGCCAGCACCGGGAAACCGCTGCCCGACTGGCTTCGATGACTCTGCGGGTGTCGACCCCATCTGTTTCTCCTCAGGGAAAGGACCGAGGAGAACATTGAGAAAAACATCGACACCGCCATCATAAAGTTCAGGCCAACGATACAGGCAAGCCCTCGGCATCGACGTTGTCTGAGCCACCGACAAAGAAGTCCTGTACAGAAAAGGCCCTATCCTCTTCTGTCTTTGGGTCACCGAGGCATTCCCCACCTGGACAGGTGCCGGGAGCCGCGATTCCACTTTCACCGGTGGACCCTCCGGCTACGCCAGTGCTGCCTCCTACTCCGGAACCAGGTATCCATGCCCCAGGTTTCCGTGAGGAATTGGATCGGATGATCCAAGAGGCCATCGGTAAAGCACTCCAGGGGTTCAAACCTCCATCGATGCCGGTGCTGGTTCCTGATCCGGCCATTGATCCGATACCCATGGCGCTTGCACTGCTATTGGCAAGAATGGATGCATTAATCGGTGCCCTTCTACCGGTGGATCCAAGGGAACCGATGGCCCTGATTCATTCTTCACCGATACCCTTGTCATCGGAAGAAGAAGAAACACCGATCTCTATTCCGCCCTCCGGAATGCTGCCACCGTCACGACCATCGATGTCACCGATTCCATCGGTGCCTCCATCGATGCCTCCAATGCCTCCCTCGATGCCTTCGATGCCCCCATCGATGCCTTTGATTCCACCATCATTCCACCATCATTGCCTAGGCCCGAGCCTTCCAGAATAACACTGTTGCTCCCTTCTGATGAATATATGGGAGCTGGTGATGAGCCTTACGATCTTTGGACCGATGATTCGTCCCAGGATACTGATGATCTTCCTTCACAGCCCTCTCCTTCTGATGAAAGGAAGTATTCTCCTCCAGAGGACTTGTCCTTTATCAACTTTGTAAAGGAAATGTCTGAAACGGTTCCGTTCCAGCTTCAGACTGAAGAGGACTCTAGACATCAGATGCTGGAGCTTCTCTAGTTTCTCGATGCTCCTAAGGAAATCATGTCTATCCCTATTCATGAAATCCTCTTGGTCCTTTTAAAGAGAAATTGGGAGCACCCTGGCTCTGTGGCACCTGTCAACCATAAGACAGATGCCACCTACCTAATACAGTCAGCTCCTGGCTTCCAGAGAAGATCATCACTCAGTGGTTGTGGAGTCAGCCCAGAAGAAGGCACGACACTCCAAACCTCATTCTTCCATTCCCCCCAGGAAAAGAACAAAAATTCCTGGATGCATTTGGAAGGCGTGTATTCCATGGCTCAATGCTCATCCCTCGCATTGCTTCCTACCAATTGTACATGACCAAATACAACAGGGCCCTGTTCACGAAGATTCAGGAATTTGCTGAAGCCTTACCTCTGCAATTACAGGACCAGCTTCATGCCCTAGTACAAAAAGGCCTAGATGCTGGCAAACATGAAGTACGGTCGGCATATGACATCTTCGACACCACCTCCAGAGTATTGGCGGCAGGAATTAGTGTGAGGAGATGGGCCTGGCTAAAGTCTTCAGACCTCATACCAGGAGAGGTTAGCTGACTTGCCCTGTGCTGGGGATAATCTTTTTGGAGAAAAGATTCAAGAAGCAGTGGCGCAGCTCAAGGACCACCAAGAGACTCTGCACCAGCTGTCCTTACCGCCTTCTGATCTCTCTTCCTCTTCCAAAAGATCTTTTAGGAGAGATTCCAAGAGACAAGTCTATCGGCAAAGGAGATACTATCCCCCGGCATCCAGGGGTCAGCCTTCTAAGCCTTACCAAAAAGGCCAATCCAGGCAACCTCAATTACAGAAGTCACAGCCAGCCCCCCAGCCAGGTCCAACGTCTGGCTTTTGACTCCTTTCTAGAGAGTAGTACCCAGCCTCCACTTCTGGCTATTCCTGTTGGAGGCCAATTGTGCCACTTCTTCAAACCATGGCACACAGTCACCACAGATCAGTGGGTACTCGCTGTAGTAATTCAAGGTTACCACCTCAACTTTTTCTCTGTTCCACTGGATTCCTCACCTCGGCTGACGTGGGGAACATCCGACCACTTATCACTCCTGGAGCATGAGGTCTCCCTCCTCCTCCAGTCCCGAGCAATAGAGCCAGTGCCCCTCTCCCAACAGGGGCAGGGGTTCTATTCCCGGTATTTCCTGATTCCAAAAAAGTCTGGTGGTGTTCGCCCAATACTGGATCTTCGCACCTTAAACAAATACCTACAAAGAGAAAAGTTCAAGATGGTGACCTTGGGTTCTCTTCTTCCCCTTCTCCAAAGGGAAGACTGGCTCTGCTTCCTAGACCTCCAGGACGCCTACACACACATTTCAATTACTCCATCACATCGCAGATTCCTGCAGTTCCTAGTAGGCCCAAAAAAGGTCCAATATCAAGTGTTACCATTCGGCCTAGCATCTGCTAGGCCGAATGGTAACACTCCTGAGAAAGGTGGCTACCACTACGAAGCACCAAGTGCTTCGTAGTGGTAGCCGCCTTTCTCAGGAGTCAAAGTGTCCATGTCTGTCCCTATCTCGACAATTGGTGATCAGGGCTCCCACTCAGCAAACTGCACTGATGTCCCTACATCTCACTTTGCATAACCTGATCTCCCTATGGTTCCTCATAAACTATCCAAAATACAGGCTAGTTCCTTCTCAAAGTCGGTCCCTATTGTTCATAGGGACCGACTTGGACACTATAAAAGCGAAAGCCTTCCTACCTCAGGATCGAGCTCCCACTCTCGCTTCTCTGGCCCATCGACTGCAGTCTCGACAACACTCAACTGCACATCACTTTCTGATCTTACTAGGTGGTATGGCCTCCTCGGTGCATGTCACTCCCATGCCATGAGAGTAATGCAGTGGACTCTAAAATCGCAGTGGATTCAGTCTTCTCAGCCAATGTCCACCATTGTCCTCATCACCAAACAGCTCCACTTATCGCTGGCTTGGTGGGTAAACCATTCCAATCTGCTACAAGGCCTTCCATTTCAGGATCCGGAACCTCAAATAACCTTGACAACAGATGCCTCCAACCTCGGCTGGGGTGCACATGTTGGAAACCTGCAAACTCCCAGAGGAAGCCAAACACCAAATAAGTTTCCTGGAGCTTCCTGCAATCAGATATGCTCCCAGGGTTTTTCAAGATCACCTTTCCAACCAGGTCATCCTGATTCAAACCGACAACCAGGTGGCCATATGGTACATCAACAAGCAAGGGGGAACGGGCTCTTACCTCCTGTGTCAGGAAGCTGCACAGATATGGGCGGAGGACCTTTCACACTCGATGTACCTCAGGGCCACCTACTTGCCAGGAGTGGACAATGTGTTGGCAGACAAGCTGAGTCGCACTTTTCAACTGCATGAGTGGTCCCTCAACCCCACTGTAGCGGACTCACTATTCCAACATTGGGGTTACCCTCACGTAGACCTCTTTGCATTGATCCACAACCGCAAAGTAGGGAACTTCTGCTCCCTCACTCGCAGCCAACACCTTCAGCCAAGAGACGCTTTCTCCCTCTCGTGGGCCAGCGGTCTCCTTTATGCATACCCTCCACTTCCACTCATTTCACAGACTCTTGTGAAGTTGCGAAGGGACAAGGGACTAATGATTCTGATAGCCCCTCATTGGCCACGCCAGGTCTGGTTTCCAATTCTCCAAGACCTATCAGTGCACCGGCACATTGCTCTGGGGAAGGACCCGCTTCTGATCACTCAGAAGCGGGTCCTTCCCGCTTCTGAGTGATCAGAAGCGGGACCCGCTTCTGATCACTCAGAAGCGGGCGGTCAGGGAGAGGGCTTGGAGGTTGGGCTGCCTTCGTCACCCCAACCTCCAAGCCCTCTCCCTGCCCGCCTGGATGTTGAAAGGTTAATACTTCAACCTCTTAACCATTCAGAGCCGGTTTCCCGTGTCCTAGTAGCTTCACGAAAGCCGTCCACAAGACAGTCTTATCGTTATAAATGGAACAGGTTTACGGGATGGTGTACTTCCATGTCATCGATCCCTTCACTTGTTTCACACCGAAGTTTCTGGACTATGTCTGGCACCTGTCAGAGTCAGGCCTCAAAACATCTTCTATCACGGTACATGTCAGTGCGGTAGCCGCCTTCCATAAAGGTGTGGGGGATGTACCCATTTCAGTACAACCCCTTGTAATACGCTTTTTGAAGGGCTTGCTCCACCTTAAACCTCCACTGTGCCTTCCGGCCCCTTCCTGGGACCTCAACATGGTTTTGGGGCGGCTCATGAAACCGCCGTTTGAGCCTCTCCAATCCTGTGATCTCCGCTATTTCACCTGGAAAGTGATTTTTCTTTTGGCGATGACATCCGCTCGCAGAGTTAGTGAGTTACAGGCCTTAGTCACCTATCCGCCTTACACTACACTTCTGCATGACAGGGTAGTACTCCGCACTCACCCTAAGTTTTTGCCTAAGGTAGTATCGGAGTTTCATATTAATCAATCCATCATACTACCCACTTTCTTTCCCAGGCCCCATTCAAATCCAGGAGAACAGGCTCTGTATACTCTCGACTGTAAGCGTGCTCTAGCTTTCTATCTAGACCGTACAGCTACCCACAGAAAATCCACTCAATTGTTTGTTTCCTTTGATTCCATCAAATTGGGTAAACCTGTGGGTAAGCAGTCTCTCCTCCTGGTTAGCGGACTGTATTTCCTTTTGCTATCAGCAGGCAGGCATTCCGCTTCAAGACCGTGTCAAGGCACACTCTATCTGGGCCATGGCAACATCAGTAGTGCCCCCAAGCTCGGTGCTGCTTGCTAACATCTGCAAGGCTGCTACCTGGAGCTCTCTCCACACCTATGCAGCCCATTATTGTTTAGACAAGGCTGGCAGACAAGATTCCATCTTTGGCCAGTCCGTGCTACGCGACTTATTTGCGAACTGAAGTACCAACATCCTTCTGCCAACCTGTTAGGGTTCAGGATGCCCTCTACCAAATTCCACCCCAGTTGTTGTGCCTGTTGCACATCTTTGGGTACATTTGGTGCATTGCTCGGGCATCCTCAGCTCGATACTCACCCATATGTGAGGACTACCATCCTGCTTGTCCTGTGAGAAAGCAGAGTTGCTTACCTGTAACAGGTGTTCACAGGACAGCAGGATGTTAGTCCTCACGAAACCCGCCCGCCACCCCGCGGTGTTGAGTTCGTTTACGTTTTCTTATCTTATTTTTCGCACGTACTTTTTGCTATACACGAGACTGAAGGGGGACCCCTGTGGATGCAGGGTTGGTGCCATGCTGGGCATGCCCAGTAGGGGCCAGTCAAAGCTCTAGAACTTTGACAAAAGTGTTCCGTGATTGGGCTCCATCCTGATGATGTCACCCATATGTGAGAACTAACATCCTGCTGTCCTGTAAGAACACCTGTTACAGGTAAGCAACGCTGCTTAATCAATACACAATAGAAAATATTAGTCTCATGCTCTGTCCCAGACCCTCTTTCCCCGCCTAAAAAAGCTCTGCTCCCTCCAGTGATCCAAACTTTCAAAATTAATACACACACACACACACATCTTACCCCATCCATAGGTCCAAAATTCCTTAAATTGTGCAGGGGTGATCCCCAGATGCTCTTGCCCTACCTATTGCTATGTAAAAATGGCACTGGATGGGCCCCTTTAGCCGCTACCATTTTGTAGTACAGAAAAACATACACTGCTGTGGTGCCAACCAGAAAACTCTGCAAAAAAAGACACTTGGACCCCATATGGATTAGGCTTATTGTAACGCATGTTAGGTGTGTATTTGGTTCTTGGACAGCCTTGAGTAAACTGAATGAAAACAGTATAGTAAACTTCCCATACAAAACAGTTCTAACTGCTTGCATTCAAACAGGAACAACCCTATCTATGAAAAGGCAACCCTGCAAATCAGGCCCTAAAACATCTCCTGTTAGGAAAGTAGAACAAACCAGGCTGCTATAAATTCCTCCACAGAAATCACACACCAGCAGAATACCCCACCTCAGTCACACATGCAGAACACAGATGGACCCTTACCAAATACAGAATGAAATATAAATACAAACATGGAGATAGAAACTGAACTGGAAAATGCAACAGCCCATACTTTCCATGCAATGCAGCAATGGAAAAACAGAAACATCACCAGTCCTCATAAATCAAAAATAAAAATCAAGAAATATAAATAAATCATAACAAACCATACTAATAAAAAGAATATTGCCAAAGAACTGATGAAAATAATAACATTCAATAATTATAAACACATAAAAAAGTTTTAAAATTTTTCTAAACAGCAATATAATATTTCAGAATAGAAGACACAAACACCCAGTAATTAAAACTAATTATTATTTTGTCTAATGATATATTGTAACTATAGTACATTCTAACAGGTGCCTTTGACGGCACCTGTTAGAATGTACTTTAGTACACTTTTACCCTACATTAAATATGTGCCTACATGTAAACCGTTGCGATGGTGTATAACTTAGCGACGGTATAGAAAAGATTTTAAATAAATAAATAAATAAAATTAAGGATGGAAAATCACCTGCTTCCCACACCTGAAAACTTTCATTTCCAGTCACCCTGAGTTTGTCATAGATTAGTGGGGGTGGCACAAACTTTCTTCAGACACATACCCCAGGCTAGGAGAGTGCCATTCAAACACACACCCACACCCCAGGCAGACTGCTGTTCACACACACACACACACACACCTTATGCTGGCATTCACACACACCCCAAGCTGGCAGACTGCCATTCACACATATACATACACACAACCCAGTCTGCAAATCATACACATACACAAACAACCCAGGCTGCCATACACACACTCACAATTCAGACTGCCATTCGCACACACACATATAACCCAAGCTGCCACAAAATCACACAAAACACACACACATACCTCAAGCTGCCACACACACACCCCCTTCAGGCTGCCATTCACACACACACACACACATACATACACACAATCACAAAACCGAAGCTGCTGTTCACATAGACACAGACAAATCAGGCTGCTATTCACACACACACACATACATACACCCCAAGCTGCCATTCACACACACACGACTCAGGCTGCCATTCATACACATACACATACACAAAACCCAGGCTGTCATTTACACACACTCACATACACACTGCTATTAACTCTTGTTGCTCCTGCATTTTTTACTTTCGACGGCCTCGCATAGCTTATTGCTTCCAGCGGTCCCTGGCCTCAGGCAATTATACCCCCTCCCCCTTCTGCCACAGCTCCTTCTGCTCTTAGCCATTGGCTGTGGGGTGGGGCCAGCACCAGCGGTGCAGAATAGAAACTAGCTGCATATGAAGAAAAAAAGCAGCTGGGAGGGTCCTGCGCCTCTCCAGCAGGGAGCGACCACTGAAATCCAATCTTGAGAATAATAAGATGCTGGCTTCAGTGACTGGCACCGCGGGGGAGGAGGAGGAAGCAGTGCATGTGCGCCCACTCCCCGAGTCTGTAACGTCTGTTGTGGTCAGCACTCAACCATTGGGCCTTGGGAGGACAAGGACGTGACTCCGCCCACTGCCGCCACCACTCCCCCCCCCCCCCCAGGTGTGCCGCTCCATGCAGTTGCACGATTTGCACACCTGGTTGCACCAGGCCTGTTACTGTCCAGTTCTGGGAAAGGAAGGGGGGCAGCAAAATACTTCCTCCCTACATCCGATGGGGATATCAATCTTACCAAAAACACTGCTGGGTCTTAACTGCAGGTCACTGCAGCCTCTTCTTTACTGGGACCAAATGGTGTGCAGATCCCTGCCTGCACTAACGGAGAGGGGATTTCTGCCTCCCAGAAGGCAAAGGTTTCAAACAGAAAAATCATAAAAAGCTGAGCAAAAGGGAAAAAAAACCAAACTCTCTTCCCTCCAGTCTATCACCAAGACTGGCAGGGCAGTGTCTCTCCCTCTCTGTGCCAGACTGGGGCCTAGCTTGGAGAGGACACTGAACACATGTCCTTCCTTCATGGAAGAAAAACTACACTACCTCACTCTCCTAGCTCCTGCCCCCATCACCCCTCACCCCATGGACGAAGGGCCATCCATTCTCGCAAGCCACTGAGGGAGGTGCTATTCAGAATGCTAGGTCTCTTTAGATGAATAACCACCGGATGGGAGCTAGGTCCAGCTAGTGAAGACCTCCTAGTCTCTACAAGAGGCACCAGCAAAAAATTAAATATTAATATTGTGAAGGCTGCTGCTGATAGGATCGAGAAACATGGATGGGAGAGAGAAGGATTTCCAGTCTAACAAAGTCACTGGCAGCCAGAGCATCTTTGCTATCTCTGGGGGAGGAAGCAGCTCACCTGTGATGCAATGGGTCCTGCTGGGTGATGCCAACCTGGCCTCGTGACCCTGCAGCCATTCAGGACCTCCAGCGTGAGTCTGCATGAGATAAACCAGCATGTGTACATTTATCTCATGCACGTTCATTGCGGGTATCCTGAAATGCTAACTGGCTGCAGGGACGTGAGCATCGGGACAGGTCTGGGAAAGAAGCCGAGATCTGGGACTGGATTCCTGATGAAGTTTCCGGTGTATTGTCGCCATGAGAGGTATTGAAAGCCATGAGAGGAAATCAGACCACCAAGGGAATCAGTATATATCGAGGGCCTGGGAAGGAGGTCTGAGGCACACCAATTGATTACAGGATGGCAGTACAGGAGGAATCACCAGAGGAAACACTAAAAGTGGGATGGGAGAAGTAAGAAAAGAACCACGATAGGACAGAGTCCTGAAATCCAAGTGAGGACAAACTGTCAAGGAGTAGGTGATGATCAACAGTGTCAAAAGCAGCAGCTAGGTTAAGGAGAATAAGGACTGAGTAAAGGCCGTTGGCTTTAGCCATAAACAGGTCATTGGAGAGTTTGGGAAGGGCTGTTTCTGTGGAATATAGAGGTCAAAAACCAGACTGGAGTAAACATCATTATTTTCTCTGCTCACCCCTAGTATGTTGGCAGCTCTTACACTTGGCTATGCCACAGAGAAAATAAAATAGGAAGCCCAGGATGTATTAATGGAAACCTTTTGCTTTCTATAATGGATATCTCTTTTGGTATCGAGCAGTTTGAACACACACATACTCTTGTTTATGTGTAAAATATATATATAGAAAATCAATTCTCTGGAAAGTACATGTGCAGATGTTTGAATTGTCAGGGCCTTTACTCCATGGACAGTAAAGACTCCAGGAACTGTTCAGAAGGGTGGGAATTCTAGCACTGGTTTGCTTTCGCCACCCCCATTGGGCGGCTGTTCTGTAGGCCTCCTACCCTTTCTGTGAAGAAATATTTCCGTGGGTTACTCCTGGGTAACTTGACCCCTTTGTTCTAGAACTGAAGTCTCCCTTGCCCCTTGTCTTTGCAGCCGATTGTATCATTCTCAGTGCTGGGATCCGGGATGGACAGTTTCACGGGAGGAGGCCTGTTCTGCGCCTGTGTGGGCAACATCCTGCTGGTGGTTTCCACGGCGACAGACTCCTGGATGCAGTACCGGCTGTCCGGGGTCCTTGCACAGCAGGGCCTGTGGAGGTACTGCATGGCCGGCAAGTGCTACCTGCAGACTGAGAGCATCGGTAAGCAAGCACTTTCGCCGATAGAAAAACTGCTCGCTGTAAACTTTCAGGGATAGAATTTCTACTCAAAAACATTGAAGTCTGCCAATTCCACAGCATTTAAAATGAAACAAAAACTGTGAAGGGGGAAGCATTTGCAAATGATAGATTTTGCACCTATTTCATTCAACAGGTTTTCCTCCTTAATGCTTCTGAGGAAAAATATTTGTTTACCAAGGCACAAAGCCTGTTTTTCATATTTCTACTATTTCCACCCCTAGAGGGGGCTGCTTACTCTGCTTCTGCTCTCCTTCTACTCTCAGCCTCCTGGAATGCTACCCGAGCCTTCATGATCCTCTCAGCCCTCTGCTGCTTTGCTGGCATCATCGTGGGCATCCTGTCCTTCCCCCACTTCTCCACCTTCGAGAGATTCAACAAATCCTGTGCAGCGGGCATCATGTTCTTCATCTCCAGTGAGTACCTGCAGCATGATAACCTCCACCAGGACTAGGGTTACAAGATGGCTCCCCTGAGCCAGTCTCGGTTATATTCCCATCACATCTATGGAATTCTCTAAAAGAAGTTGAAACCACAAGGCAAGAGAGTCCACGTTCCCCAGATCCTCTGGGAGCTTCCCGGACTGCCCGCACCCTCTCTCAACTCTTACCTGCAGCTGCAGGCCTTCTAGGGCCTACTGGGGCTATAGGCAGTCAGGGGCCTGTGTGCTCCTTTGGTCACTGAGGTATGAGCAGAGGCAGTAAAGGGCACACACATGGTCCAGAGGTGCCACATAACCCAGGACAAGGAAGGAGATTTTAGGCCAGGCCTTGATTTCTGACAACTCTGTTCTCATCCATTCTGGTACCTGCAGTGCTGATTTCAAATGCTAGAAGCAGGGACTACAAATAATGCAATATATAGGGACATAAGTTAAAAGAAAACCTGGACTAGCTATAAATCCCTCTCCTTTAACTGGGTCCTTTGGTAATTCTGGTCCCTGTGCTTCGCCACTTTCTCCCTGTGCACGTGCTCTCTAAACAGGAAGGATGTGCCCCGGGGAGGAGGTGAGGTAACGCAGGTGCTACTCCAGCGTTACGGTCCTAGCTGACCTAGGGCTGCAGTCCTGGCAAGAGGTTAGAAAGGAATGATTTGGAGAGGGAAGAATGGGGAAGGTAAAGATGGACGGATAAGTGAATGGAATAGAGTGAACCAGAGGGAGAAGATTGAGGAGTCAGTGAGCTGGAAAGGGGTAGAGGTTGTGTCAGGAGAATGAAATAGGGAAGGTGGATAGAGACAGGGATGAGGAAGAGAGAACCAGGGGACAAGATTGTGGGGAGAGTGAACTGGAGATAGAAGAGAGACATGAGGTGAGGGATGACAAGCGTGTGTGGGAGAGGGAGCAGAGATATTGGTTGGAGGAGTAAGCCACAGGGGGAGAGATTGGTAGGGAAGGAGGCATGGTGGGTGGAAAGAAATTGGCCAGGAATAAGGGAGGTTGAGAGGTGATGGGGACAAAGCATAACAGGGAATGATATGGGGCAGAGAGTGAGCATGAGCTGGATCAATGAGGGGAGAGTGAGTGTGAGAGCCGATGAAGAGTGCTGAAGGAACTGATGGGCAGTGAGAGGAGGGGGAGAAGTGCTGAGAGGAGTGATGTAGGGGAGAGAAGTGAGGTAAATGGAATGGAACTTGGAGAATTAATGGTGAGAGTAAAAGAGGACTGTGTTATGAGCGAGCTCCTTTGGAGGGAGGAGCTAGCAAGCTGGTTATGAATGACACCTCCAGAGGGAGGAATTAGCAATCTGTTATGGATCTGATGCCAGATGGGTGGAGACATCAGATAGGAGTTCACAATCTGTAAAGGATCTGCTAGGAGATAGCAATCTGTTATGAGCGACTCCTGAGAGGGGAGGAGTTAGCAATCTTGTTAGGAAAGCTCTGTGTTAGAGCTAGGAGTAGCAATCTGTAGTGTACTAGCTCCAGTAGGAGATGGAGATAGTAAGCTGTTATGAATCTGTTGCTGAAGACCCCTGGTAGGAAAGGAGTAGCCATCTGTTACCAGCGGACTGCTAGGAGAGGGCAATCAGCTGTAGAGGAATGTAGATAGGTGGATCCTTGGGCCGATGGCAGATGACTGTGCCCCCAGGAGGATATCCTGAGAGGGACCACCGGCTAGGCTTGAGTACGGAGACAGACACAGCATTCTTTTATTAGACAGGTTAGTAGAACCACCAGAGGTGGCAGTAGTGAGCTGCTATGCCCGACAGGGCTGAAGTCCCTCAGGTACTGGAACAGCGATCCCAGGGTTGCTGAGCTGTAAAGAGACTATAGATAGTGAGTAGACAGGGTATGCAGTGTTCATAGCCAGAACTAGATGACAAAACTCACATAAGGTCTTTAGAAAGCTCAGTAGCTGGAAAGGGTTAGGCCCTCGAGGAGCGAGTACCTGGTTCCAGGGAAAGCTCTGAGAGAGTGGTGGTAACTCACAAATGTCTGTATCTGTGATAGCTTCCAGGCAGTAGAGAATCTTCAGAGTTTTCAGGAACATGGGCCCTCGAGGAGCGAGTACCGGTTCCTATCGGCAATTTGAAATAGAGAAAGAGCGAGGCCCCCGAGGAGCGGATTCCCCTGCTAAGTCCGAGGAGGCAGAATAGCATAGGTAGCAAAAGACCTTTTATATTGGAAGTGGATGACATCAGTTCAGGGGGACACCCCCGAGGTTCGCGCCCTTGCTGGTACATCATTCGGAGCACGCTCGCACGCGCGCCCTACATAATCAGGAACATGGCAGATCCACAGCGTCGTACCGCTCCGGGGACGCCGGAGGAAGATGGCAAGAAGACGCCGTGGCAGCAAGCCGTTCATCAGGCCCGGAGGGAGTCGCCACAGTGGTAAGGAGGGCGGAGTGAGGGCGTCAAGCAGCGACGGACACAACAGACTGAAAGGCTCGTCTGCATACTGCTCCCAGCATCCCCCGGGAGAGGAGTCCAGAGCTCCCCGCAAGCGATCCAGGAAGTGAATTCCACAGCCCCAGTTTCCAGAGACCCCGCATCCTTTGCAGTAGAAGACAACCGGTGTTGCGACTGTCGCTGCCCGATGTCTCCACTCCGCCCACCTTACCTCTTTGGCGACTCCCTCTTTGCTTGATGGAAGTTTGGCTGCCACGGCGTCATCTTGCCGACCTCCTCCAGCGTCCCGGACCGGCTAGATGCTGCCTTTCCGCCATGTTCTCCTGAGGGCTAAGGGGGCGCGCGCGGCACAGCCCCGACTCAAGTACCAGCAGTGGTGCGAACTCAGGGGCATCCCCCTGAGATGACGTCATCATTGCCAGATATTTAAGGTCTCTTGTTTTGCTAGCTAATCGAGTTAGCAAAGGGTTTACTATAGGGATGTGAATCGTGTCCTCGATCGTCTTAACGATCGATTTCGGCTGGGAGGGGGAGGGAATCGTATTGTTGCCGTTTGGGGGGGTAAAATATCGTGAAAAATCGTTAAAAATCGTTAAAAATCGAAAAATCGAAAAACCGGCACATTAAACCCCCTAAAACCCACCCCCGACCCTTTAAATTAAATCCCCCACCCTCCCGAACCCCCCCCAATAACTTAAATAACCTGCGGGTCCAGCGGCGGTCCGGAACGGCAGCGGTCCGGAACGGGCTCCTGCTCCTGAATCTTGTCGTCTTCAGCCGGCGCCATTTTCCAAAATGGCGCCGAAAAATGGCGGCGGCCATAGACGAAAAAGATTGGACGGCAGGAGGTCCTTCCGGACCCCCGCTGGACTTTTGGCAAGTCTCGTGGGGGTCAGGAGGCCCCCCACAAGCTGGCCAAAAGTTCCTGGAGGTCCAGCGGGGGTCAGGGAGCGATTTCCCGCCGCGAATCGTTTTCGTACGGAAAATGGCGCCGGCAGGAGATCGACTGCAGGAGGTTGTTCAGCGAGGGTTCCGGCGCCTCGCTGAACGACCTCCTGCAGTCGATCTCCTGCCGGCGCCATTTTCCGTACGAAAACGATTCGCGGCGGGAAATCGCTCCCTGACCCCCGCTGGACCTCCAGGAACTTTTGGCCAGCTTGTGGGGGGCCTCCTGACCCCCACGAGACTTGCCAAAAGTCCAGCGGGGGTCCGGAAGGACCTCCTGCCGTCCAATCTTTTTCGTCTATGGCCGCCGCCATTTTTCGGCGCCATTTTGGAAAATGGCGCCGGCTGAAGACGACAAGATTCAGGAGCAGGAGCCCGTTCCGGACCGCTGCCGTTCCGGACCGCCGCTGGACCCGCAGGTTATTTAAGTTATTGGGGGGGGGGGGTTCGGGAGGGTGGGGGATTTAATTTAAAGGGTCGGGGGTGGGTTTTAGGGGGTTTTAGTGTGCCGGCTCACGATTCTAACGATTTATAACGATAAATCGTTAGAATCTGTATTGTATTGTGTTCCATAACGGTTTAAGACGATATTAAAATTATCGGACGATAATTTTAATCGTCCTAAAACGATTCACATCCCTAGTTTACTACATAGCTGCCTCCAGGTATCACTGCAGATGGGATTCGCTCTCCATTTACCTTGCTACTCTGCCTCCTCGGACTTTACCAGGGGTACCTGCTACTCGGGGGCCTCGCTCTCTCTTTTGCTTTTCAGGTCGCAGTCTGGAACCGGTACTCGCTCCTCGAGGGCCCCGTTCCCGGACCTGCTACCGAATATAACTTCTGCCAGGAAGTCACTGCTGCCTACTACACCAGTGAGTTACCATCTCTCTCTCAGAACTTTCCCTGGAACCAGGAACTCGCTCCTCGAGGGCCTACTTCATTCCAGCTCCTGGGCTGTTCTAAGAGGATATCGTGTGAGTGTTACCATCAAGGTTCTGTTCCTGAACTCTGCATACTCTGCCTACTCACTATCTCAGTTTCTCTACAGCTCAACCTTCCTGGGATCGCTGTTCCAGTGCCTGAGGGACTACAGCCCAGCCGGGCTTCTCCAGCTCACTACTGCCACCTCTGGTGATTCTCAAAAACAGTTTAATAAAAGAACTTGTGTGTGTCTCCCAACTCTGAGCCTGACCGGTGGTCCCTCTCGGGATCTTCCCCCGTGAGCGTGGTCATCTGCCACCGGCCCAAGGATCCACCCACAACTATCACAAATAATGACAACCGGAAGGCTCATCTGCATACTGCTCCCAGCATCCCCCGGGAGAGGAGTCCAGAGCTCCCCGCATGCGATCCAGGAAGTGAATTCAGCCCCAGTTTCCAGAGGCCCCGCACCCTTTGCAGTAGAAGAGGACCGGAAGCGCGCGCCATTCTCAACCCCTTCAATTCTTTGACTGAAGATCAATTTAATGGTGATTAAAGAGGATTGGTAAGTATAGGTTTGGGAAATCCTTGGACTTATAAATGTTTGCAGAAAAGTGAAATAGTGGAATATATTTTTTAGAATTTGTGTGTGTCTGAGGTAATAAGCAAGCCATAAATAGTTAATTCTAGTGTCTTTCTTTCTCACCCATTCAACCCTTGATTTTTAGGCATGAGATGTTAGGCTCAGGCTTGTGAACCCTTGGGCCGATGGGAGGATGGTATACCTTAGGAAGAAGATCCGTAGGTTCTCCCGTCAGGTGGCGAGGCAGGAACAGAAAACGTGACCAGCTGACCCTCGGCACTGGAGACAGAGGAGACTGTGGAGGCAGACGAAGGGTCGTGACGTCAAGGAAAGGACGTGTGTCTTCGCCACTGGAAGTCCGCGGTCCCCCCAGGAGGAGCCCGTAGGGACCCGGACCGCTGGGACTTAGTTGGACCTTTGAGAGGTCAAGAGGTCGAGCGTTTGGTGCAAGGGCTGACTGGAGCTTCACCCCTGGAAGCCCGTGGTCCACCCGGAAGGAGCCCGTAGGGACCCGGGCTGCTGGGACTTAGGTGGGCCCTTGGAGTTGATGGTCAAGAAGTCCAAGGTCAAGTGCCAGAGGGTCGTCGCTTACCAGTCCGAAGTCACACAACGAGGGATCACCACTTGCCAGTCCAAAGTCACACACCAGAGAATCACCGCTTGCCAAACCGAAGTCAAACACCAGGAATCACCGCTAGCTGATCCGAAGTCACACACCAGGAATCACCGCTAGCCGATCCAGTCAGGAACCAGGAACACCAAGACGAGACAGGAACAAGGATCCAAAGCACAGGAACTCACCGAAGCAAGTAGACCTGACCAACCATGGAAGTTGCCAAGTCAAGGAATAAACAGAGGAAGCCTCCTTATATACTTCCTCTGCTCTGGATCATTGGAGGCAGCTGAGTGTAATTAAAGGGCTTAGGTCCCTTTAATTATGGTGAGGAGGCGCGGCCTCGCACCTAAGATGGCGGCAGCCATCTTGGATTCCGGCCACGGGGGAGAAGCTGTAGCTGCCGCACCAGGGAAGCAGGGACGGCTCCCAGCCATGTGGGCACCCCGGGGGCCCGCGCCGACACGCGGGAACCACAGCACTGGACCGGGGCTTCTCACCCGGTGTTTTGCCGCGGTGGGTCGCCGCCATGGTCGGGTAGGGGGACGCGCCCGTGGACGGCCACGGGTGCGGAACACAACATGAGACACTTTCTTATTAAAAATCAATCCGGCTCTTATCTCAGTCATACTACGGTACCAACATAAGAACATAAGAACATAAGAAAATGCCATACTGGGTCAGACCAAGGGTCCATCAAGCCCAGCATCCTGTTTCCAACAGTGGCCAATCCAGGCCATAAGAACCTGGCAAGTACCCAAAAACTAAGTCTATTCCATGTAACCATTGCTAATGGCAGTGGCTATTCTCTAAGTGAACTTAATAGCAGGTAATGGACTTCTCCTCCTCTCCCGTGTCCACGTTAAGTTTACCCCTGGACTGGGCGGAAGCTCAGGAAGGGATCGCACTTGCACGCATACTTTTCAGTTTTCAGAAAATGCATGCATGACTTTTCTCCAATTTCCTGCACCCAGACTAGCTGGTCGGAGCAGTTTCAAAGCACACGTTTAATTATTCAGACTTAATTAACTGCCTAACGAAAGCTCAAGGCGATATATGTGCTGACTTTCTTATGTGGGCCTGTTACAAAATTACTGCCCAAATCTCCAATAATGTTTTTTTCTGCTGTACCACAGTGACTGAAAGGTGTGTGAAAAATAAACTGTGACCATTACTATTGCTGCCCTATGGTCCCAAATGAAACCTTTTCTTTGAAACTGCTCGGTCTATCTCCTCTTTTCCAGCAGAATGTTCTTTTTTTTGTTGTTATCAGGACAATACGGATTCAACATATTGTAAAGAGTTGGGAAGATCAATAACCTGGGGGTAGCACATGCTCCAAATGTAATGTAAGACACCCCCACCCCCCTTGTACGAATGTACGCTGAAAAGCATTCCCGAAGCCGTGCCTCTCTGTGCTTTCCCTGCTTGCTTTCTCCAGTGCCTGTAATTATGCCTTTCGGCTTCCTTATCACCCCAGATGTTTCTTTCTAATTAACCTTTCGTAGGCCCCATTTCACATCCTTCTAGCTTGTGGCTTTGTGATCAGTCCCTTGTTTCTAGTTTGGAAAGCTTTAGTGGCAGGGCTGCGACTCCTGCCTCACCATCGGTGATGAGATGAGAAGAGGACTTTCATACGTACAGGGGGCATAAGATACAGACTTAAAAATGCACAAGAAATCAGTCTGTTCCACTGGGAAGGAAGCTGACATGGAGCACCAGAGAGAGTCTCAGGAATAATGTCAGGAAATATTGCTTCACAGAAAGGACCGTTAGTCTCCCTTTCCTCTCCCATAGTCCAGCCATGGCCTGACCTTTCGGATGTCTTTCCCTCTCTTTCTCTCTTTCCCCAGCCTTCTTTGTGCTCCTGGCCATGGCCATCTACACCGGTGTCACTGTTAACTTCCTCGGCAAGCGGTTTGGAGACTGGCGCTTTTCCTGGTCTTATATCCTGGGCTGGATGGCTCTCCTGATGACCTTCTTTGCAGGTACATGTGAACAATCCTCTTAGTACTGCTCAATGAATGCCAGTCCATCTGGGCTGGTTAGAGCTAGTCCTGGCTTTCCAACTCCCCGCTCCATGCATTCTGGGAGTTGTAGTCCCTCATTTTGTATTGACGAAAGCGGGCTACAAATCCTTAACTGCTCAAGGATGGGAGATTTAAAAACCAGAACCAACTCAATGTCCCTAGTGGATTGGGTATGTTTACCCATAGATTCTAAAGGTATAGAGAGACAAGATTAAAAGTAACATTTTGTCATAGTGAGGACTATTGAAAGTTAATGGGAATCCTTGTACCTACACCTGCACTCCCTTAGTCTGGCAGTATGATACAGTAATAATAAGTGGAAAGATCTGAAAATAATACTCAACTTGCTCTGCTCAAACTTAGGCTGTAAACTCTTTGGGGCAGAGACATTGCATCCATTTTCTGTATCTTTTACACAGCACTGAAGGCCTTGCATAAATAATAGGAAAGAAAACTGAGTGTGGGAAATGGATTCCTAATGAGAACAAGGTGGGAGGAGGTATGGAGAGAGGCCATGTACAATGATGAGAGCAAGATGAGGAAGGAGCAAGGACAGAGGCCATGTATGATGATTTCCTCATGAGAGGCAGAAGGAGAGGAATAAAGAAAAGGGATATGCATGATGAGAGCCCTAGGAGAAAGTTCAGGTAGAGGATGTGTATGATAATTCCCAGATGAGCACCAGATGAAAGGAGTAAAGAGAGAGAGAACATGCATGATGGCTCCCTGATGACAGCCAGATAAGACGAAGTCAGAAGAGACCCTGCATGATAGCTCCCTGATGACAGCCAGATAAGACGAAGTCAGAAGAGACCCTGCATGATAGCTCCCTGATGAGTCGGACTAAGACAAGGGGTAGAATTTTCTTTGGAGCAGTGAAAACAGTATTACACTGGGTAGTTGGTGGGGAAATCACTTTTCAAAACTGACTATACAGTAATCAGGAAGAGGGGTCCAGGAAACTGTAACCGGAGAGGAAAAACCTCTTAGTCAACCAGTTGCCGAGTGCTGATTACAGCAAGAGCAGGATGTGTGCAAGGAGGAGACCTGTAAACAGACCTAGTCAGGACATTTTCTGTTCCCTGATTACCCCACATAGTCTAATTCCCCCATGATGCACTGGATTATTTTATGAGCAATACAATCACAGTGGTCCAAGACTTCTTCTCCTAAAGAATTTTACGAGTATTGCAGGTAGTTGGGTATGTTGGTGTTGCGCTCGTCGGTTGCAGACGGCTGTGACCTCTCATGCTCACCTCTTTTCTCCCTGCACCATCTATCATTGGGAGAGTGGCAGCCTCCGCCAGCCAGCACCGACTTCCCCGGCGTCCCCAGGACAGCGTGGCGCTGCTGAACGCCATCTTACTTCCGGCATCACTTAGGCGCGCGCAGGACCTCCTTATGTATACTTCATGGTGGGAACCTCGGGGGCGGCCCCTCCCGATGACGTCGGCACCGCTAGTGTACTTATACTGACTGGCCCATTGCTAAGACAAGTTAGCAAGGAGTTCTCTCGCTTGTTAAATCCACTCTAACTTGGATCTTCTATTCCAAACTCTCCTCCTGGCATTTGGATGCTCTGCGTACCCGCTCCTCGGAGGGCCTTCCTGCCTAGGCCTTCCTGACCCGCTCCTTGGGTATCTCTGCTGGGACTTCCTTGTGTGAGTACACTTTCCAACTTCTATCAACCTCTGAAGATTCCACGGTGTACCCCGTTCCTCGGGCTACTACCGTTCTTCAGCCTACCTACGCTACTCATCCTGAGCTTCAGGATATCGCTTCAACTATACAAGGTCTACAGCCTGATTCCTGTATCTCAGACCTCTGACTCCTACTGTACAGTTTCCTTGGCATACTCTGCGCTGCGGGCCACTACCGGATCTGCACTCAGAAGTACTTCTATCAGCCTGCAAGAGTCTCCTGGTGTACCCCTCGCTGCGGGTCACTACCGGATCTTCGTATCTACATTACCATCCTGACTACTGTATTTGCTCACAGATTGTGTTTATCACATTTCCCGCTCCTCGGGTTATGCACTATTTCTCTCCTTAATAAAGTCTCTCTCGCAGCTGTGTCCTACGTCGCTGAGACCACGTCCACCGACGGTGAGGCCCACGGGGCTCCTCCCTGTGGGCGGAGACATCTCTCACCTCGGCCCGGGGTTCACAACGTCACCAAAACCTTAACAGTTGGCAACCAGAGCATCCAAGAAGGAGTAGACACATCTGATGAGAGGATTGACCAATGTCAGTTGAGTCTTCCACCTTTCTCTAGAAGGGTCATCAAAAGCCAGATAACAGATGGTGATCACTCTCACATCCACAGCCAAACTGCGAAGATCTATACAGGAGCCCAGATGTGAAAATATCTGTGCTCACAGCAGGGAGATGAGAGCTCTTGTCAAGTTAGGCTGTCTCGCTGTCAGCTCACCTGGATACAGTCTAAGATGAGTGATTGTCTTTCATGAAGCTTGATGTAACCTACAGGAGTCATAAAACAGAATTGTCACTGGCAGAGTCTTTGAGGAGTACATCTTAGGCCATTTGTGAAGGAATAACATCACAGCTGCTGCCCCTCTTAGAACATATAGAATAAATAGAATCATGATGGCAGAAAAAACCATATGGCCCAGTCCACTTGCCTGAGTCTTCTGAGCCATGGTAGTACATAATAGTTCCTAGATGAGAGCCAGATGAAAGGAGCAAAGAGCGGGCAGGTGACCCCACAACTAGCTGTTCTCCAAATTGTCCTCCTGGACATTTATTGGGACACAAATTAGGCACCAGGTGGGTCTTCTTCCCTACCCTGGTTGGTGCTGCTGTAGAATATTCAGCTGTAGCCTGGGGTTGTTGTAGGAGCCTACATTATGGTAGATGTGTCCCCTGTGTGTCAGGAGATATTGCTTCTATTGAACTACGGGCGCTATAAATGGAGCTCCCTCTTCGGGCACCTCCTGGGGTGCATGGGCAGACTCTTGTCCCTGGGACCACTTTCTCCCAACTCTCTTTTTTTCTCGTGCCAGCACAGTCCACTCACACTGAGGGGGCTGGGGTTCTTTCTGCCTGGGGAGGGAGGAGAATTCAACCTCCAGGACACTAGGCTCATAGCAGTAGGCACAAACACAGACTCTCGGTTTCTCCGCTGCTTCTCTCTCATCTGCACTCACTATTTGGATGACCTTGCTTTAAGGCATCTCTGGCTCTTAAAGAAGATGCTGGACCCACCAAAAATGTACTGCAGTCAAAAACGCTTTAAGGTCCAGTTCACAACAAAATTCTCCAATTGCTCTTCTCACAAAAAGAAACATCCAAAGGTGCCTCTTTCCTCAGTATATCAGCTGAGTCCATGTCCCTAAGGTGGCAGGCACTGGGCAAAGATCTAACCCAGCAGATATTAGAAAGTGGTCTCCTCTTGGACCTCCTTCTCTCTCTAATGGAATAACTTGGATGTCTGGCGGTAGAAAATCCCCAAAACGTTCAACCCCCAAAATCTGTCTTCCTCCTCAATGGGCAGGAACTGGTGGCAAGAAATTCCTCCCAAAACGCAAGAACAAAACTCTCTGCAAAAATACTCCTGTTTTCTTCTCTGTCACATCACCGCTATCCCTCCTCGTTCTCTGCGCATCAGGGAAATGCAGCACCCACAGGCCGAGGTAACAGTCCTCTTGAGGCAGGACCAGGCTCCAAAAAGCAAACAGCTCTCCCCAAATCTTCCTCTTCACACTCCCAAGACAATCTCTTCCAGACCTGGGGGGTACTGGCCAGAGCAATCTCTGTGGGGCCTAAAAACGGGGACCACTAACCATCCAACTCCTCGTCTTCCTGCACAGCTTGCTTTAACAGAGAACTGCCAGCCAATCCAGGCAAGTCTCTGTGCAGGTGCCTGCAGGGGTGGTCTGCAAACTACCGAGAACTAGCCTAGGGCTTATGCTAGGGACAGTTTAGTTAGTGAGGGCCCTAGGTGGTCCCTTACATTAAAGATTAACACAAAGTTTATCTTTGTTCTCTAAGAGCTATTTAAATATCTGAGTGTTTGAGAATTCAAAAAGACCCATGTAATCCCTATTTCTGGTGGAGGAATGTTTGTAAACTGCAGGGCACTTTGGAGGAGGGCCTGGAGGGCTACTTTACCCCAAGATGAAGCCTGGTGGCTTGTTAGCCCTGTGGCTGTATCCCAAGGTGGCAGATGGGATTTTCATGCACTCTCTATTTGTAGTTCATGTAATAGCTGCTCTCTGCATGGTGGGTGGTGGAGTCAGACTGACTTTCCATGTCTGTTAGTGATCTCTCAGTGCTATCTTCCTTTATTTGGATCTATATTTGGTGAATATGACGGATGGCTGCCACGATCCGGGCCGCATCAAAACTTCAGTTTCAGGTACAGAGGGTTGGAAGGGATAGGGTTGGGATGGGGGGTATGGGGGCCCTGGGGAGAATCACATTTAAAAAATAAAAATGGGACTCGGGGGTGGAGTGGGGAAGGGTGAAGCACCGACCTTTTAAAAATTAACATATGGCCAGTTTTAAGAGGGAGTGAGCCGAACGTTTGGAATTCATGGGGAAGGAAGGAGCAGTTTTGGTTAGGGCATGTAGGCCCATCATCTTTTTTTCCCTTTGGTCTAAAGTTATCTGTTTAATCTAGCCACGTATACCCAATGTTCAGCTAAGTTAGCCAGATATCTCAGTCTCTCCCCGCAGTGCCCCCGGAACGCTCTTTATTTATCCGACTTAATTGTAGCCGGATAATCACTTATTTGGTTATAATTTAGCTGGATATGTGGCTGAATATGCCATATTTGCCATTTAGACTTTTAACATTTGAGTTATCTATCTAAATAGGTTTTGAATATAGACCTCTTGCTTTCCAGTCACCCTAAGACTGTTGTGGATTAGTGAGGGGTGTTACGATTCCTCCCATAGCTGGAGCTACAGGAGACCTCTTAACTTTCTCTGGAGGCTGCTCCGAAGCCAGGGCCTCGCCTCATCTGTTTGCCCAGGTTTTGCTCCATGGCCTGGGAGGCCTTCGACGTCCTCGGGGCCTGCCTGAGGCCTGCTTCAGTCTCCACCTGCACTTCCTGGTTTGGGCCCCGCCCTTCTCCCTAGGGGTCGGCCTGCAGCTCTTCTCTCCAGTTATAGGGCCAGCCAGGTGTGGCTCATCTGAACTCCTAGGGAGTTGCTTTTTTCCTGTCCTATAAAAGGACTACCTCTTCATTCAGTCCTTGCTTCGTCTTGGGGCTAGTCTACCTAGGCTATGTCTCCCTTGGACTTCCTGATGTTCCTGCTTGTTCCTGATGTTCCAGTCCTGATGTTCCAGGATGTGGGACCCATGCCTCCCAGAGTTCCTGCTTGTGTTCTGAGTTCCTAGACTCTTGCTTCTGATTCCTAGTTCCGACTCTGGAGAACCCAAGGGGTTTCCAGTACCCTGTGCTGAGTGACTTCCCGAGCTTCTCCTGCTCTTCTCATGGTCCGCGACCAGCCTCTGGGCTGTGTAGGGCGCGAAGGAGACAGTGTGGTCTGCGACCGTCCATTGGGGCCGCCCGTTGGCTATGGAATGGTAGGGCGCCTGAGGGTCCTGCTCATCCCTCTTGTTCCTGTCTTCGTCCTGAACTCATTTGTGCTTTGCTCCAAGTTCCAAGGCCTTGCCTTATCCGCTTCAGTCCCCTGCCAACCTGACCTCCGTCCGGCCTGCCGCCTCTGCTGCTCCCTGCGGCAGGTCCGAAAGGGCTGGGAACGGTCAGAGGACTGTTCAGAGACCACCATAATAGTGTGGTCTCCTGCAGTAAGTTCCATTTACCATTACACACTGTCTCTGGTCAGTCAACCAGTTTGCAATCCATTCCACCAATTTGTTTTCCAGGCTTCTCATTTTGTTCATGAGCCTCCTATGCAGGACTGTATCAAAAGCTTTGCTGAAATCCAAATAGATCCCATCGAGCATTCTTCCTTGATCTAACTGTAAACGGTCCCCATGTGGGTAGTTATCCTCAACCAGGAGTGCTATGGGTCCAGATCCAATGACCAGACAAGGAGAATTATCTTCCGGGACCCCTGGCACAATTGATCACTAACTCTGTGTAACGCCCCCTTGACTGCTTACCTCACGGGGCGTTCCTGGGTCCGGGACTGACCTGGCAGGAGCCCCCCCCCAGGGCAGACTCCATCGGTCCTCACGTTCTTGGTGCCTGGTGCCTCCACCTGGGGAAGAAGGTGTTAGCGGTTGGGATTTCCTTCCCTTCACACCAGAAAAACAAATGGGCCTGTGAACAAGGCTGGCAGTATGTACAAATATATACAGGTTTATTAGACTATATGAGTATATTTATTTATTTTTATTTAATATATATTTCTATACCGGACTTCACGAATGGAATTCACATCAGGCCAGTTTACATGGAACTTAGGGGATTAACAAGTGTAACCAAACAAAAGGCCGAAGCAAGCAAAGTTACATATAACAAGGGTATTGAACTTGGGGGCAATAGAGCCAGGAAGAAAGGCAGAGCAGAATTAACAACATATAAATAATATATAACGGTTTAAGAGATTAGTAAACATCCCAATTCCTTGGGCTGAGTCCGACGTGATATTTTGACTTAGGGGAAGGCTTGAAGGAAGAGCCACGTCTTGAGTTTTCTACGAAAGGTATGAAGGCAGGGTTCTAGTCTTAGGTCAGTCGGTAGTCTGTTCCAGAGGACAGGGCCTGCTGTGGAGAAGGAACGTTCTTTGGTGGATTTTAGATGGGTGGATTTAGTAGGTGGGACTTGAAGGGTTCCTTTATATGCTTCTCTGATGGGTCTTTCCGAAGAGCGGAGTTTGAAAGGGGTCTGAAGGTCTAGTGTGAGCTGTTTGTGGATGGATTTGTGGATTAGAGTGAGTGCTTTATGTAGAATTCTGTATTTTATTGGCAGCCAATGTAGGTTTCGGAGGATTGGGGTGATGTGAGCATGTCGGTTGGTGTTGGTTAAGATTCTGGCTGCTGTGTTCTGGAGCATCTGTAGAGGTTTTGTGGCTGAGATGGGGAGCCCCAGGAGTAAAGCATTACAGTAGTCAGTTTTCGAGAATAACGTGGATTGAAGGATGGTTCTGAAGTCCTGGAAGTGGAAAAGGGGTTTGATTCTTTTTAGAACTTGAAGCTTATATAAACAGTCCTTGGTGATATTATTAATAGCTTTCTTTAAATTCAGATGATTGTCTAGAATAACTCCTAAATCTCTTGTTTGAGAAATCTGTGGGTCCAGAGCTGTAATATCGGTGTTGGTCGAGTGTTCAGGGGAGATAAGAAGGATTTCCGTCTTGGATGAGTTTAGAACCAGGTTCAAGCTAGAGAGGAGGCTTTTTATGGACTTCAGGCAATTTTCCCAGTAGTCAAGCGTTTTTGGCAGAGATTCTTTTATGGGGATCAATATCTGAACATCATCTGCATAGAGGTAGTGTGTTAATTTTAGGTTTGTGAGCAGATGGCAGAGGGGCAGTAAGTAGATATTGAAGAGGGTCTGGGATAAAGAAGAGCCTTGTGGGACGCCTAGCGTTGCTTTATAACTTGGAGATTCTCTGTTGTTGACTCTAACCTTGTAGCTTCTGTTGTTGAGGAAAGAGTTGAACCATTTGAGGGCGAGTCCAGCGATTCCAATGTCTGATAGACGGTTTAGCAGAATAGCATGGTTTACCGTATCGAAAGCCGCTGAGATATCTAGGAGGACCAGTAAGTATGAAAGCCCTTTGTCAAGACCCAGGAGGATGTGGTCTGATAGGGAGATGAGAAGGGTTTCAGTACTGGAGGATTTCCGGAAACCGTACTGTGAAGGGTATAGTATTTTATGTTCCTCTAGGTAGTCCGCGAGTTGTGTGTTCACAACTTTCTCTGTGAGCTTCGCTAGGAACGGAAGGTTAGATATGGGTCTGAAATTGGAGAGTTCTTTTGTATCCAGGTTGGGTTTCTTCAGGAGGGGTTTGAGAGATGCAGTTTTTAGCTCATCTGGGTAGATTCCTTGGGCTAGAGAACAGTTTATGAAGTTAGTCAGTGCTCTAGAGATGGTGCTGGGGATGAGGAGCAGGAGTTTGGTAGGGATGTGGTCCGTCGGGTGGCTGGCAGGTTTCATTTTCTTAAGGGTGGATTCTATCTCCAGGGTGGTAGTGGGTTCGAAGGAGTCAAGGGTGGCTCTAGGGTGATGGGTGGGATTAGAGTCTAGGGCTGGAGGCGTATGGTTAGTGGGGAGAAGTGCAAGTGTGTTTGTAATTTTATCCTGAAAGAAGCTTGCTAGTTCATTGGCTTTTGATTGAGCCTGTTCATCAGGGATGGTGGGGGCAGAGGGTTTTGTGAGTTGGGATACGAAGGAAAACAGAGCCCTGGCATCATATTGTATGTCGTGGATTCTGCTTGCATAGAATTCTTTTTTTGTCTGTAGAAGAGAGATCTTGTAGAGGTGAAGGGTACGTTTGTAATCCGATAGTGTTGTGGTATTGGGGTTATTACGCCATAAGCCTTCTTTGTGTCTGAGGTCTAGCTTCATCCGTTTAAGTTCTGGGGAGAACCAGAGTTGTTTCTTTTTTTGTGACCAATTGATGGTTTTCGTCATTTTAGGGCAGAGTTTATTGGCTATTGATTCCGTGATACTGCTCCAAGAGAGAAGGGCCGCGTTGGGGTTGGAGATATCCAGATTAGGAAGATCTTTATTAAGATGTTCACTAAGGGGTAGATTTTCAAACCGCTCAATTTGGCGTACTTTTGCTGGCGCATCAGGCGCCAGCAAAAGTACGCAGGATTTTAGTATATACGCGCGTAGCCACTAAAATCCTGGATCGGCGCGCACAAGGCTATCGATTCCGTATAGCCGGCACGCGCCGAGCCGCGCAGCCTACCCCCGTTCTCTCCGAGGCCGCTCCGAAATCGGAGCGGCCTCGGAGGGAACTTTCTTTTGCCCTCCCCTCACCTTCCCCTCCCTTCCCCTACCTAACCCACCCGCCCGGCCCTGTCTAAACCCCCCCTTACCTTTGTCGGGGGATTTACGCCTCCCGGAGGGAGACGTAAATCCCCGCGCGCCAGCGACGCGACCTGGGGGCGGGTATGGAGGGCGCGGCCACGCCCCCAAAACGCTGCCGACACGCCCCCAAAACGCCGCGCCGACCGGGCCCGCCCCCGACACGCCCCCCTCAGAAAACCCCGGGACTTACGCGAGTCCCGGGGCTCTGCGCGCGCCGGTAGGCCTATGTAAAATAGGCGCACCGGCGCGCAGGGCCCTGCTCGCCTAAATCCGCCTGGATTTAGGCGGATTTAGGCGAGCAGGGCTCTTAAAATCCGCCCCTAAGAGTATATAAGTATATAAGTATATACATTTCTACATGACTATGTACATTAGCTAACAGGATGTCAAACAGCACATTTATCTACTTGTGGTTAGTAGTCTCAGGCTACATAACTATATACATTTCTACAAGATAGCAAAATCATTTAATATTTGGCAATTTAGGGTTGCTGGCCCCCACAGCATGGGTTATTTTTCCCTATATGCAACACCTTGCACTTGTCCACATTAAATTTCATCTGCCATTTGGATGCCCAGTCTTCCAGTCTTGCAAGGTCCTCCTGTAATGTATCACAGTCTGCTTGTGATTTAACTGCTCTTTTGAGAGACTGGCTTAAAAACCAACTCTGTCAGAGTTCATCTTAATGCAGTTGTCGCATACCATCACGGTATAAATGGTATGTCCATATCTGTACAGCTTATAGTTGTATATTGTATGCGGGGCCTGCTTGTTATGACCACCCGGGACTGCATCTTGGGGGTCATGTCAAGCCTCATTCTGTCAGAGCCATGGCTGTGTCGGTGGCCCACTTGTGAGCAGTTCCCGTGGAAGAAATCTGCAAGGCTGTGACGTGGAGTTTTCTCCACACATTCACATCACATTACTGTCTGGTCAACACAACAGTAGGTTCAGTCAGTCTGTCCTTCTGAACCCGTTTGAGGTGTAGAACCCAGCTTTCCCAACCTAGGGCCCGTTGTTTGGTTTCAGGCTCTCTCCCCCCTGTTACCAACAGTACTGGTATTGTTGTGCCTGTTGGCACCTCGTTAGGTAACTGTTGGTCCCCTTTTGTGTTGGGGGAGCAGCCTGTAGCTAGGAATTCACCCATATGTGAGGACTACCATCCTGCCGTCCTCGGAGAAAGCAGAATTGCTTACCTGCAATAGGTGTTCTTCAAGGGTAGCAGGACGTCAGTCCTCACAAAACCCGCTCACCACCCTGTGGAGTTTAACCTGTTTTTTATTTTATCATAATTCTATGTTATGAGACTGAAGAGGGACCCCATGTGGAAGCGTGGGATAGGGCATGCTGGGCATGCTCAGTGAGCCTGGTCAAGTTTCTAGAAACTTTGACATAGGTTTTCTGCATCAAGCACCATCTGATGATGTCACCCTCGTGTGAGGACTACCATCCATGTGTGAGGACTACCATCCATGTGTCCTCGGAGAACACTTTTTACAGGTAAGCATCTCTGCTTTCCCATCCATGCTCTTGTCAACCTGCATCGATCTTACTCCAGGGTTTTTTTTAGTTAACCCCGAACAGAAATATTTATTTAATATTTTACTTTTTCCTCATCTTTCTCCATACATTGCTCCTTGTCTCCCATCAATTTAATAGGGCTCCTCTGGCCTACCTCCTTTCTCTGATAAATTTGAAAAATGTTTTATCACTTCGCTTTACCTCTTCGGCAATCCTTTCTCCCACTTGACTTTTGCTTTCCTGATTTCTTTCCTCGTCTCCTTCAGTTTTACCAGGTAGTCTTCCCTGTGTACCTCTTTTTGGGATCCTTTGTACTTCTTGAACGCTGTTCATTTTGCCTTTATTTTTTAGCTATTTCCATTGAGAATTAGATTGGTTTCTTTTTTCTCATACTCTTGTTTACTTTTCTGAAATAAATGTTTGTTGCCTTTATTACACCCCTTTTTCATTTGTTCCATATCATCCGTTTCCCAGTTTTCTACCCCCTCCTCAAGGTTCATCCCCATTTTACCAAAGTTTGTATTTTTGAAATCCATCCCTGGCTTGGGCCCTTTCTATGTAGGGAATGTTGACCTTCTAGGCCCAGGCAGTTTAGTGGAAGGAATCCCTCCTGTTGTGTGCTACTATGCGGTATATTAGTGGTAGTGCTGCAGGGAACAGGCAGGACACAGATTGGGTGTTCAACTCAAACTTTACTGTGAACCTTTAGAATAAATAAATAAACAAATCTCCTATCACGTAGATAACTGTCCCTTTATATCTGTGCTCTCACTGGAGGATTTACAGTGCAGACTCTTCTTCCTTTCCTCTGTGTATGTGTCCTCAGCACCTGCCAAGTGAACTAAGGAGCTACCATTTACAGCCAGCCTCAAGAAGGTGCTATTCAGAAATGGTATCTCCCACTAAGATGGAAAAACCCCAGGCAGGGATCTAGGGCCCTCTAGTGGAGACCAATGGGTCTCTTCACACATTTGTGAGCACTAGGTCAAGTTGGATCACTCCCTCTCTTGAGGGTTCCATCACTGTTTGTTTGAGCTGAGTCCCTTAAAAAGCATCCACTATCTCTCTACGTCTTGCGGATTCTGCATTTGAGATATTACAATCCTCATCAGGAAGATTAAAATCTCCAGCGAGCAACCTATCTCCTTTTTATCTGGTTGAAGATGTCTTCAACCAGATCTTTGTCCAGTTCTTCTGTTTGAGTTGGAGGCCTGTAGACCACTTCAGTGTAAATGCAAGCACCATCTTGTTTTTCAAAGACAGCCCATAGCTCTTCTTCTATATTTATTTATTTATTTATTTATTTATTTATTTATTTAAAGTTTTTATAAACTGTTGTTCAGATAAAAATCACAGCTGTTTAGAATAAATATAATAAAAACAAAACCAGAAAGTGTAAAATTACAAAAAACATTGGTATAATAAATCTAAGATAGTACATCAAAATAAATAAAAATAAAACAAAGTTATAAATTTAAAATCAGTCTTATGAAATATTTAAGGTTAAAATAAACATACAAGGAGCATAAAATAATTGAATAGAATGCCTCATTAGTATTCCGGTTACAGGCCTGTAAAAAAAGATAAAATCAACCTTTAAGCCTTTTCTTCATAGGCTAGTTTAAAAAGCCAGATTTTCAGGCTTTTTTTTTAAAAAATGGTGAAATCATTCTGCAACCTTAATTCAGCGGGCATTGAATTCCATAGTTTAGGACCAGCTATCGAAATAGATCTATCTCTAACTTCACTAGATGTGCTGAAGGAACTGATGGAATTGTTAGTAATCCCTTGTTTGCCGATCTTAGATCACATTGTGGAGTGTGTAAATGAATCATGAAGTTTAACCATTCTACTTTCTCTTTATATAAAGATTTGTAAAAAAAACCCCCAAAAACCATAAAACTTTAAAATCAATATTTTATTGGTAGCAATGCAACACTATAAGGGGTAGATTTTCAAACAAGGCGCGTTGGCGTACTTTTGTTGGCGCTCCAGGCGCCAACAAAAGTACGCGGGATTTTAGTAGATACGCGCGGAGGCGCGCGTATCCGCTAAAATCCTGGATCGGCGCGCGCAAGGCTATCAATTACGTATAGCCGGCGCGCGCCGAGCCGCGCAGCCTACCCCCGTTCCCTCCAAGGCCGCTCCGAAATCGGAGCGGCCTTGGAGGGAATCCTCTAACGCCCTCCCCTTACCTTCCCCTCCCTTCCCCTACCTAACCCACCCGCCCGGCCCTGTCTAAACCCTCCCTTACCTTTGTCGGGGGATTTACGGCTCCCGGAGGGAGACGTAAATCCCCGCGCGCCAGCGGGCCGGTTGCGCGCCGGGACGCGACCTGGGGGCGGGTATGGAGGGCGCGGCCACGCCCCCGGACCGCCCCGGGCCGTAACCACGCCCCCGGACCCGCCCCCAAAACGCTGCCGACACCCCCCCTAAACGCTGCGACGACTGGGCCCGCCCCCGACACACCCCCGACGCGCCCCCCTCGGAGAACCCCGGGACTCGCGTCCCGGGGTCTGCGCGCACCGTGAGCCTATGTAAAATAGGCTCACCGGCGCGCAGGGCCCTGCTCGCCTAAATCCGCCCGGATTTGGGCGGATTTAGGCGAGCAGGGCTCTTAAAATCCGCCCCTAAGAGTTGGAGTGATATGTCCATACTTATGTAAGAATTCTTGCCTGGCATTCTGTAGCATCTGTAACGGTCTTAAGGAACTTGATGGAAGACCCAACAAGAAGGCATCACAGTAATCAAGATTAGAAAAAGTCAGTGTCTGGTGAACAGAACGAAAGTCATCAACATTTAATAAGGGCATTTTTACGTTTTAGTATATGCAGTTTATGATAGCCGTCTTTAAGTTTAAGATTAATTCCATTCCCCTTGCATTTCAGTTGCTTGGATATTGCTTTTGACATAAAGAGAGCTAATATTCCCCACTTTTCTGTCTACTTTGTCCTTGCTTAACAGGTTATAGCCCAATATGGCTGTATCCAGATCATGAGGCCCATTGAACTATGTCTCTGTAACAGCAACAATGTCCAAGTCCGCCTCCACCATTAGGGCCTGCAGCTCTGGGATTTTATTGCCCAGACTACGAGCATTTGTGGTCCATGGCTTTCCAGATTTTTCCTTTGGCTTGCTGTGCTTCCTGGTCACCTTTTCTCCTCTTTTCCTTAGGTGTGGAGCTTAACTGATTTTGTTATTTTTTTTCCTTCCACTTCCTGTATTGCTGGGGGGTGACCTGCAAACTTTCATTGGCCACCTTCTCGCTCCTCCATCCTCTAGTTTAAATGCCTGATAATGTATGATCTGAATTTTTCATTTAGCATCCTTTTTCCTGCCACAATCCTTACCATATAGCCTATTACTGCTCCGTACACTCCCCTGTCCTCCAGTGTAACCAAAAATACTTTCTTTACATCGTGTTATGAGCCATGTACTGAAATGATCTATATGTCTTAGACTTTCCTTTCCTTTCCCATACCATGAAGAGGAAATACTTCAGAAAAGGCAGTAGTCTTTGCCATGTGGCTAATCTTTTTCCTTAGATTTTGCAGATCTTTCTGTACTGCTTGGATACCATTTCTAGCAAGGTCATTGGTCCCAGACGGATGATAGCATTGATACTTTTTTCAAAAGATATATATAGCTGGTTAAGCGGCAATCCAATTAAAAAAAATAATAATAATGATCATGTGCCTACGGGCCTTATCCCATCCCTTCCATGCGAGCTCCAAAGACTTAGCCGGAAGGGCCAAGCTTGCCACTCCTTCCTCAGAGTAGCCACATCTTAATTAAAAAAAACAAACCAAAAAACAGTGCCAGGGGTTGGTGCAGGTCTCATCCCCTCCCCCACTCCCGGTTCCCATGCTTCTCTCCAGGGACCCCCATCCCCCACCTCAACCCTATTCCTCCCGTCCCCTGTGCCAGCAGCATCCTACTGCAGTCCTGGCCCGGCGCTCCTGCCGTGGCTGGGCTGCCGCGATGGAAGCGTGTGCTGCATTATAGCAGCTCAGCCATGGCAGGAGCACCGGGCCTGGGTCACAATGGGACTCTGCTGCATTTGCGCTGCCTCAAATCTCCAGTTTAAGATCCAGGGGGTGGGAGGGCTAGGGTTTGGGTTGGGAGGAGGGCTGTGGAGAGAAACATATTTTAAAAAATGACGGGCACGGGGAGTGGGGAGTAGGAGAAGGGATGAGACCGGCACGAAATCCGGCCCTAACATTTTTTTAAAAAATGAACATGCCGGTGCTTTGAGGAGGGGGTGGTAGGATCAACCCAGCAGGGCCAAGCCTTTGGAGCGCATTGGAAAGGAGGAGGAGGGGGCGTTTGTAGGGCCTGTAGGCCCACGATCAGTTTTTTTTTTGTTTTATACATTGGATTGCCACTTAACCAGCTATATTCAAAAGAATATCCAGTCGTGTTTGAAGTTATCCAGCTACCAGAGAAGTTATGTCTTGCCTTAACCACTAAACGGCCTAATGAATATTGCCCTCAAAGGTCCTATTTCAGGACAGATTTTGAAGTGTGAAAATCATTCCCCTATACATTAGAACATTATTTGGAGCTGCAGGACGCAGGTAAGAAATAAAAGGGCAGATACATGATACATGTTTGGGTAAATGGGCATCTGTGAGCACAGTCAGGGTTGGGGGAAGAGATGCTAAGTGTAGTATCGGACTCCTACACATCTCATATACTCAGATAACTTTATTTCAGGCTGAGACACATTTTTCAGTCAAATATTTGCTTTTATGAGAGTCGATGTTTGGCAAAACACAAACGTTTGTCCTATTGGCCCTTCAAAGGCCAAATGAATTTGGATGAGCGGAGGAGGCCTGAGAACTGTTGCAACAAGCTCTGTTTCTTCTGGCAAGTTTATTCAGTCCTGCTTCCTCTCTCCCCCTACCTCCTCTGTCCCAGGAACACAGAGACTTGTAGTTCCACTTCCAGCTGTCCTTAGGGATTTCAAAACTGCAAGTTTTTGTGTGCGGTGGGGTAAAACCAGGACTGGATCAATCTGGAGTCAGCTGACAGTCCTATTTGTGTCTCCTAATAAAAGAGCTAGAAGGCACCTGATGGAACTGCCCATTCAGCAGGGGTAACTCAAATACCAGGAAGGGGTTTACTGCTGCACAGGGCTGGTGCCAAGGGTATTAGGAGCCCTAGGAATAACTTAGGGCCTGCTACATCCCACCCCCATCTCACAATTCAAAATTTGGCATTTATAATAATAGATTTCACATGAACAAGAACATTTAAAGTACAGTTCTGAGGTAAAAATGTCACAACATGCATATTATGTTCACATGCACTGCCTTAAAACCCTGCAAAAAGTAAAAGAAAAAGACCATTGGAATTGGTATTAGGTCTATTGTAAAGTGTGCTGGGTATGGACTTAGCTCTCAGAAAGCCACAAATAAACTGAATTACAATTTCAATATAGAAAATCTCCATATCAAAACTGCAATAACTGCCAGCACTCAAACATTAACAACCCTACTTATGAAAGGGCAACACTGTGATGATTACACCAGGCCCTAAAATGCCAATGCACCTACTGTTAGGAAACCAGAACAAGCCAAGCAGAGTATGTCAGCTCAAAGTACATAGTATTGACGGCAGAAAAAGACCAAAGAGTCCATCCAGTCTGCCCAGGCAAGTTTCTTATCAAAGTAACTACCGCTCCATGCAGGATAATAATATTAACAATCAAAGCCGAGCACTGTCAAACCCATCTCAAAATTACTGCTAGCAACATTTTTACAGGGTGAGTAGCCTTCTTGATAACCCTTCTGGTTAAGGGAAGTAACTGCCGTTCTGTGCAGGTTACCCCCCCCCCCCCCCCCAAACATCAGTTCCCCAGATGGTAAAAGTCCGGGCCCTTGTTAGTTGCTGCCTGAATCTAATTCCTCTTTTCCCCCTGCCGTTCAAAAAGAGAGTAATGATAACATATTCAGAGAGGCTGAAGGATCTGAATATATAAACCCTGGGAGAGAAGAGGATACAGACCTGCAGATACCTGAAAGGTTTCATGAAGTACGGAATTCAACCTTTTTTCCATTGGAAAGAAAACAGTAGAACTAGGGGTCATGAAATGAAACTCCGGGGGGACGACTCAGAAGCAACGTCAGGAAATACTTTTTCATGGCGTAGATGGTGGAGGCCTGGAAGGCCCTTCCGGAAGAGGTGGTGAAGGCGAAAACAGTCAAAGAATTCAAAGGGGCATGGGATAAACACTGTGGATCTCTCAGTGCTAGAGGATGGGAATGAAGAAACGAGATCAGGGGGTAACTTGCTGGTATGGTGGTTACTACCCTTAGCAGAAGGCGTGGAGATTACTACTCTTAACTAATATGCTTTGATGATTTTAATGCAACTGCAACATTGCTCCTTGCTTAAATGGCAGGGGGAAAAGAGGAATTGGATTCAGACAACACCCGAGGGCTTCGACTTCCATAGTCTGGGTTACTTATACGCAGACATAAGGGGAAAAGCACAGGACGGCTTCTACACCAAGTCCTAAAGGGAACGAAGAAAGTGTGCATGGGGGCAGCTTGCTGGTACAGACGTTACTACCCTTAACCAATAAGCCTTGCTGCTTTTGATGCAATTCCAACAATGCTCTATGCTTCAATGGCAGGAGGAAAAGGGAATTGGATTCAGACAGCAACCAATGAGGAACCCAACTTTTATGGTCTGGGAACTGATGAGCATGGGGGTAACCTGCACAGAGCGGCAGTTACTGCCCTTAACAGAAGGCATGGGATTACTACCCTTAGCCAATAAGCCTTGCTGCTTTTGATGCAACTTCAACATCTCTCTCTGCTTCAACAGAGGTGGGTGGTGGGTGGGTGGAAAAGAGGAACACAAGCCATGACTTTTTTACAGTCTGGGGTACTGATGCGCAGGCATTGGGTAAAAAACACAGGACGGCTTCTACGGCCAAGTCCATCAGCAAAGCACATCAAGCAGCACTTTCTGATACATGGACATAACCTGCACGACGGGGCAGATACTACCATGGGAAGCTTGTTGAGCAGCCTGGATGGGCCATTTGTCCTTTTCTGCTGTCATTTCTGCATTGTCATTCAGACAATGCTGCTTAAACGTGCTTTGCTTTTGGATTTGGCCATAGAAGCAATTCTACACTTTTCCCCTAATGTCTGCATATCAGTACCCCAGACTGTAAAAGTCAAGGCCTTGACTTTTTTCTCCTGCTGTTGAAGTGGAGAGCGATGTTACACTTGCATTGAAATCATGAAAGCTAGTTGGTTAAGGGTAGTAATCGCCATGCCTTCTGTTAGGGGTAGTAGCTGCCACTCCTTGCAAGTTACTATCATGCACTCTTTTATTCATTTCCACTTCTAGCCTTTAGAGATGCAGAGTGTTTATCCCATGCCTTTTTGAATTCCAGGTACCTCCCTTTTGGAAGGACATTCCAGGCATCCACCACCCTCTCCATGAAGAGCAGACCCTCACCAAATGCAGAATAAAGTGACCATAAAGTAGTAATACAAATGTGCAGACAAAAACTGAACTGGAAACCGTAACAAGCCAGACTATGTTTACAGTGCAACAATGGAAAAACAGAAACATTACAATTTCTCATAAAACATCAAACAATAAAATCAGGAAATATAAATCAGCAATAAAAGTAAAACTAAATTAATAAAAACAATATTTCAAAACAGCTGACAAATAGAATAACATCTAGTAATTTAAAACTCATATAAATTTTCCAAGACCAATAAAATATTTCAAAACAGCAGACACAAACACCACGCAGTATTTTAAAAGGATAAAAAATCCCCTGCTGTCCGTACCTGGGATCTTTTGATTTTCAGATGCCCCGAGATTGTCATAGTTTAGCAGGGGAGAGGGGAATCACAATCTTTCTCCTCCGACATATATATACTCACATACTTATTCACACAACATGCGCCCCCCCCCCCTACACACACACAGACATGCTTTCTCACACATAGACATGCTTTCACATACACACACAGAGACATGCTTGCACACACAATGCCATATATACACACTCAGAGACACTGCCCTTCCAAATAATGCTCAAGGCTCATTATTAGTACTTCAAGTACAATAACTCTCTGCCCCAAAGAGCTTATGGTCTAAGTGATGTAATGGGTCAAGATAAAGTGACTTTCCCCAAGGTCACAAGGAGTGTCAGTGAGGAGGGCCGGGATTTGAACTCATTCCTCTAACGACTAGGGAGGCTGTTCCTTCTCCTATTTCACTTATGCACGATCTGTGTAAAAGCCCCAGCTGCTGTTTTATTGCAAACCATCCAACTCTCTCACATTCAGGGTTGCTTTGTACCTGAAGACTGGAGGGTGGCTAATGTAACCCCAATATTTAAAAAGGGCTCCAGGGTCGATCCAGGAAACTACAGACCGGTTAGCCTGACTTCAGTGCCAGGAAAAATAGTGGAAAGTGTTCTAAACATCAAAATCACAGAACATATAGAACGATATGGTTTAATGGAACAAAGTCAGCATGGCTTTAACCAAGGCAAGTCTTGCCTCACAAATCTGCTTCACATTTTTGAAGGAATTTATAAACATGTGGATAAAGGTGAACTGGTAGATGTAGTGTACTTGGATTTTCAGAAGGCGTTTGACAAGGTTCCTCATGAGAGGCTTCTAGGAAAAGTAAAAAGTCATGGGATAGGTGGTGATATCCTTTCGTGGATTACAAACTGGCTAAAAGACAGGAAACAGAGAGTAGGATTAAATGGGCAATTTTCTCAGTGGAAGGGAGTGGACAGTGGAGTGCCTCAGGGATCTGTATTGGGACCCTTACTTTTCAACATATTTATAAATGATCTGGAAAGAAATACGACAAGTGAGGTAATCAAATGTGGAGATGATACAAAATTGTTCAGAGTAGTTAAATCACAAGCAGATTGTGATAAATTGCAGAAAGACCTTGTGAGACTGGAAAATTGGGCATCCAAATGGCAAATGAAATTTAATGTGGATAAGTGCAAGGTGATGCATATAGGGAAAAATAACCCATTAGAAAGGGAATGGTGAATAAAACGGAAAATGTCATAATGCCTCTGTATCGCTCCATGGTGAGACCGCACCTTGAATACTAGTGTGCACAATTCTGGTCGCCGCATTTGAAAAAAGATATAATTGCGATGGAGAAGGTACAGAGAAGGGCGACCAAAATGATAAAGGGGATGGAACTGCTCCCCTATGAGGAAAGACTAAAGAGGTTAGGACTTTTCAGCTTGGAGAAGAGACTGCTGAGGGGGGATATGATAGAGGTGTTTAAGATCATGAGAGGTCTAGAACGGGTAAATATGAATCAGTTATTTACTCTTTCGGATAGTAGAAAGACTAGGGGGCACTCCATGAAGTTAGCATGGGGCACATTTAAAACTAATCGGAGAAAGTTCTTTTTCACTCAATGCACAAGTAAACTCTGGAATTTGTTGCCAGAGGATGTGGTTAGTGCAGTTAGTGTAGCTGGGTTTAAAAAAGGATTGGATAAGTTCTTGGAGAAGAAGTCCATTACCTGCTATTAATTAAGTTGACTTAGAAAATAGCCACTGCTATTACTAGCAACGGTAACATGGGATAGACTTAGTTTTTGGGAACTTGCCAGGTTCTTGTGGCCTGGATTGGCCTCTGTTGGAAACAGGATGGACCCTTGGGGGTAGATTTTCAAACAAGGCGCGTTGGCGTACTTTTGTTGGCGCTCCAGGCGCAAACAAAAGTACGCGGGATTTTAGTAGATACGCGCGGAGCTGCGCGTATCCACTAAAATCCTGGATCGGCGCGCGCAAGGCTATGAATTCTATATAGCCGGCGCGCGCCGAGCCGCGCTGCCTACCCCCGTTCCCTCCAAGGCCGCTCCGAAATCGGAGCGGCCTTGGAGGGAATCCTCTAACGCCCTCCCCTCATCTTCCCCTCCCTTCCTCTATCTAACCCACCCACCCGGCCCTGTCTACACCCCCCCCTTACCTTTCTCCGGGGATTTACGCCTCCCGGAGGGAGAAGTAAATCCCCGCGCGCCAGCGGGCCTCCTGCGCGCCGGGCCGCGACCTGGGGGCGGGTACGGAGGGCGCGGCCACGCCCCCGGACTGCCCCGGGCCGTAGCCACGCCCCCGTACCCGCCCCAAAACGCTGCCGACACGCCCCCGAAATGCCGCGACGACCGGGCACGCCCCCGACACGCCCCCGACACGCCCCCCTCGGAGAACCCCGGGACTTACGCGAGTCCCGGGGCTCTGCGCGCGCCGGTAGGCCTATGTAAAATAGGCTCACCGGCGCACAGGGCCCTGCTCGCCTAAATCCGCCCGGTTTTGGGCGGATTTAGGCGAGCAGGGCTCTGAAAATCCGCCCCTTGGTCTGACCCAGTATGGCATGTTCTTATGTTCTTAATCATTAAGTTCATGTCACAGGGTGACAACGCACGATTGCATGACACTGTTTTTCTGTGTTTCCTGCTCAGGCATTTTCTACATGTGTGCTTACAGAATGCACGAATGCCAGAGGGTGTCCAGACCATGCTAAGTGCCCTGCTCTTTCCGTGACATCCAGAAACCTATGGTGAGAGGGTCACTCTTTCCTGTGCGCTAAAGGAAAAAAATCTCCAAAGGAAACACCACATGGACCTAAAACCAATGAAGCAAACTTATACTAAATTTAAACAATGACCTGGCTGACCTCTGTACAAGCATTTGTGACTGCATCGTTCTTTTGGAACCAACATATTGCTTTTTCTCCTATAATTCTTTTTGCACTCAATATAGTTGGTTCTAAAAGATGGGTATTTAGATTGCCACATCATGACAGGCCTTGCAAGATGTTGGACGTTTCCCAGTTTCTCTGCATCCTCCCTCAAGATTGGGGTCTAAAGCTGGACTCTGTGCTCCATCGATGACCTTACCAGAGTTGAGTAGAGTGTTTACAGTCTGCACAACAGGGACTGGATCTGGGATCAGGATCCAGGATCAGCAGCGCTCCCAGTGCAGCCCAAGTTCAAATGAAGACTTCTCTGAGGCAGCCCTGGCACGGCTGAAGATCTGTTGCTGCTGCCACTGATCCCCACAGCCTGCTGGAATCACAGTCCATGACCAGGATAGCAGGACTGCTGGTTAGACCTTCTAACTGACTTCTGCTGGTTCCTCTTCCTCCCGTACCAGTCAAACAGCTGATCTAACCAGCACTGGTGAGAGGGGAGCCAGCAGCAGGAATGGCTACAGACACCTGATTGCCAGCTCCACTCTCCTGCTGACCAGATCATGGAGAGGGAAGTGAGAGAGGAGAGGTCCCTGGGAGCCTGGAGGAGTAACCTTCAAGTTGGGGGACAACTAGAATGGTGGGAGTGGGACAGTGGGATGTGAGTGATAGGAGAGAGAGTGGGAACTGAGGGATGAGGTTGGGAGACAGGACCATCCTTGGGTGGGGGATGTACATTGGTGGGCCAGAGGATGCCACAGACCTTGGATATGGAAAGGGTCACCTCAGGTCAGGGTGGGGGGAGGAGGGAGTTTCCACGCTGGTCAATTCACCCTGGCCCTGCACTCTGTTAGGGTCAGTCCATAAGATCTCTGTAGTCCCTGAAAAGCTGTGCACATGGAACAGTCGGTAAAGGGTTGGTTGTGCTAAAAGAGATTTATAAATCTGTTTCAGTACTTTGGGCAGCATTTGAAATGGTTCTTGTCTTCTGCCATTTCTGTTCTTTTGCTCCTCTTGACTTCTACTGCCTTTGATGATGGAACGTTTCAGAGCTTTATTCCAGCTTTTTCTTGGTGACAATACAGGGGACAGTTTCCTCTGCTAAAGCTGGAACAATTTTACTTCAGAACAAAACTTTGATAAATCAGCAAACTTGCTAAAATTTCTTAAGAGACCTAAAGCAGAAAGGGTCGGCTTCCTCTAACCTAGGACATGGCCATCACATCATGTGAATGGCCCACAAGCCACAGCAGAAGCAGGGGCTTAGAGGGAAAGGTGTTTACAGCATTGGATAATAACCGAAGTATAAACCACAGAGGTCGACGTTTAGGCCTCAAAAGGCCTGAGTGTGGAAGTACAAAGTACTTGGAGTAATCCCTCCCGTCCATTGCATCTATGGGACGTCTGGTTACAGTTTCTCTCAGAAAGGTGGGGATTAGATGAATCCAGAGAATAGGATGTCAGGCTAAGAGCAGAAGGTCCAATCAGTCCCTGGCTATTTTGCCTTCCCACTGGTTCTGCTTGATCTTTGATTTTTACCTTCAAGTTCTCACAGCTAAATTATCTCTGCGCCTGTCCCCTGCTCCTCTTCTGCAGGGGTTTTCACACTGGTTCTCAGGGGCCACCTGGCCACTCGGGTTTTCAGGACATCCACAATGAATGTGCATGAGATAGATTTTTGTCCCATGGGGGCAATGTGTGCAGATATGTTTCCTGTTTGTTCATTGTGGATATCCTGCAAAGCATACTGGGTGGTTGCTGATGGCTGGACTGAGAGCCACTGACCTATGGTGCAGATATATACAGATTGTTAAATCTCATTTCATAGGGCTTATGGTGCAGGCTCTCTGACATTTTTGCTAATGCTTCTCTGAACTGTCCAGGTTTGGACTCCACACTCCAGATGAGGTCTCACCAATGCACCTCCCCTTGCTATTCCAGTCCTGAGACCACCAGACACAGCTCTGCTGATGCACCTCACTCCTGCCCTGCTCTTCCAGTCTTGAAACTCTGACATTCAGTTGGGCCAATGCACCTCACTCCCGCCCTGCAGCACCTCCTAATACTCCAGTACTGAGACTCTCCCCCCCACATCTCTACCAGTGCACCTCAATCCTATCCTGCAACTTCCTGCTATTCTAATATTGAATAATTAATGCCTTACTTTTAAAAATAAAATTATTTTAAAATACAAGATGTAAAAAAAATACACAAAGAAATGAGTCCTCCTTCATCCCGAGTGGTTTCATAGCCAGATACGAGTAGGGATGGGGTAGCAGAAGGGAAGTATTACTGTGAGAGATTGTAACATTTTGGTGTGAGTGTGAACCTAGCTAGTCTTTTAACTTTGACCTTGGTCTAGTGTCTTGACTAGATTAAAGCAGAAGCATAATCGAAAAGTTGAGTTTAAAGGCTTGTTCTTACTGCGGACTTTTGTTTTACTGCAAAGACTCAATAAAGGTTGAAATTGCAAAAAAAGAAACAGGAGACCACAGTGCTACACTTGCCTGCATTGCTCAACAGCCAGTAAGTAAAGTGTCGTTGGAAACAACCAGAAACTGCAGCCTGACAAGGAAAGAACCAATCAGGCAGGCAGAGAAAGAGCAGCTAGGGGAGCAGTGAGACATGGCTGCTGCAAAAGAGCTTGTGGCACTGTGCACATGGACAGATCTGTGCAAAGAATACATCGGCAGCTCGTCAGGTTCCACCTTCTTCAAATCTGAGGACACCTTGATGAGAGTCAGATGGGAAGAGGTAACGAGGCCTCTCTGAAGAGAGACAGAGGGGGATGCAGCAAGAAGGAAGGCTGTGCGTCTAACGAATCCCGAGAGTCAGTAGTTTGGAAACCCATGCCCTTGCAGATTATAGGAAACCTCTTCTTCCTGATTCCCCTCCCCCGTGTCTTGCTTCATTTCCCAACAGTCATCTTACTCAATGTGAAACACTGTGCAAGTCCCTTGCTGGGAGAATAGGTGGTTGCAGGCCCCAGCTCGCTCACCCCTTTCTCAGCCTGCAGTCTGTGGATACTTAACGAGTTCATTGCTATCCCAAGGATTCCCAGCCCTTATCTTGGGTCACATGCCGTGGTTGATGCCTGATCTGGGGAAAGGCAGATGTGCAGCTTTAGGACTGAATAATATGTTGGTTTCTGTTAGGGTGGCCAAATGACTCCAGATTTTCAGGACAGGCTGACCCATTCCTGATTTTATCCCATTGCATGTAGAGGCTTGTAGTCCTGCTTTTCTAAAGAACTGCAACAGGGAAGTCAGAACTACACGTCCCTATATGCAATGGGGTAAAACCAGGCCCGCCTAGTAACTCGAGGTGAGGTTTAGGTATTAGTGTAGGGGGTTAGGGGCCACTTTGACATTCAAACTTAAAAACAATCAAGAAATAGTACTAACCGAGAAGGCTCGGAACTTAGGAGTAATAATTGACACGGAACTCAGCCTGAAGCAACACATATCACAGAAAACTGGAGAAGGCTACGCCAAACTAATGGTCCTCAGGAGGCTTAAACCCCTATTAACCCAAGCGCACTTCCGAACAGTCTTACAAGCACTTATATTCTCCAGCACAGACTACTGCAATACTCTATTTCTGGGGCTACCATACTCAACAATAAGACCTCTTCAGATATTACAAAACTCGGCTGCCAGAATACTGACTGGTAAAAACAAAAGGGAACACATCACTCAAACACTGGCCGAATTACACTGGCTGCCAATAGAACAAAGAGTGCAATATAAAACACTATGCACAATTCACAAACTTATCAACGAAGAAAAAGCAGACTGGTTGAACACAGCACTACGCTTACATGTCCCACAGAGAAATCTTAGATCAGCCAATAGAGCTCTTCTAACCATCCCCTCAGTCAAGACAGCAAAACTTACCCAAGTTAGAGAACGAGCCCTTTCCTTAGCCGGACCAGCAGTATGGAACTCATTGCCACTCGAAACAAGATTACAAAGTGATTTAAAAAGCTTTAAAAAAAGTTTAAAACCATGGCTTTTCAAAAAAGCATTTTACAATATGAATGGGGAACAAGAAGTTTAAAGGAATAAGCGAATGAACATCTACACAAAGCTAAAGTCACCCTATTAGCATAATTGTATATCCATCATCATTATAGAATAATTTAAGAAACATGCAGTTTAAAGTTCAATGATTGTATGATTTCCTATTAATCATATAAAAGACAAGATCCAGATCTCACATTATATACCTTAGATTATGAAAATTGTTACCGTTAAATGTTTTTTGGCACTTTGTTAGTAAGAATTTAATCAAATATATATATATATATATATATATATATATATATATATATATGTGCCGCCCTGTAAACCGTTGTGATGGTGCACTACTAAATGATGGTATAGAAAAGATTTTAAATAAATAAATAAAAATACGAAACGAACAGTGCTCTCTTGTGAAGATTTGATGTCCTTCGGAGTGAGGAAACTCACCCAAAGATGAGATTTGTACAATGTTCCCTCAGCCTAGCTTGATGGACCTGGGTAACATCAAGCTAGGTGGAGAGAACATTGCACCAATCTCATCTTTGGGTGAGTTTCCTCACTCCGAAGGACATCAAATCTTCACAAGAGAGCACTGTTCTGTTTGTACATCTCACGTTGAATGTCAAAGTGGCCCCTAACCCCCTACACTAATACCTAAACCTCACCTCGAGTTACTAGGTGGGCCTCCCATAGAGATACAAATACCTGTCTATAATGTGGTGTCTAGTCCATTCTTTCTTTGGAGACCGTGAGTAGACTTTTGGCAACTTTTTCAAAACGTCTGCATGTAAATTACATTGCTCAGGTCACTCCCACCTTGGAGCAGATGTAACGGTTTGCATGTAATGTAAGCGCATATTTACCTAATTATGCGTGCAAGTTTGCCATGAAAGTTCTTTGAGCATTCATGCCCAACTTTACAGCTATGTGGGCGGTTATAAAATGACATTCAAAATACGTTAACAGGGTTGAATAATATCGATCTATTCTGTGACACAGGGCTTCCCAAACAGTGGGTTGGAACCTCAAATGGGGGTCACCAAACCTTCAGCTGGAGGTCACAAGTGCAGCATTAATGTGGAAGTCATCCTGAGACCTTTGAGCAAGGGCCCTGCAGTGGTCCTTCCCTCACGTGAGGGCTCCCTACTGACTTGCAGATCACTGTCAGGCTTGCGACCAACCATACGAGGAGGGGAGGGCTCCGTTTGTATGGGCTGCTGAAAACCGCCACCGTTCCTCTCTCCTCATTCACCACCGAGCCTACCTAAAAAAAATGTTGCCCCATCATCGGTCTAACTTCCCTTCTCACTAGATGTCATCCCGGCTTTGGCCCAGAGCCCAGAGGAAAATGTTGCTGTCAATTCTGGCCAGGGGGGGGGGTTGGAAAAGGAGCTGTTTGAAGGGAGGGATCAGTTGCAAGAGAGGTTTGAGGGATTGGTTGTGGATGATAAGAGATGGGGAAGGGCAGAAGATCAACTGGGGGATGTAAGAGAGGAGCTGGGGTGAGAGGGATGTGAAAGAAGGTTGGAGGGGAAGAGGTGAGGCTGGGAGGTGAGAGAAGGAGAGGATGACAGAGGATCAGTTGTCGGGATGTAAAAAGGGGGTGAAACAGAAGGGATGGGTTGTGGTACTGAGATGCCGGGGGAGGCAAGAAGGGATGTGATGGAGGAGAAAGGATCAACCAAAGAGAATGAAGTCGAAAGAGAGGTTCAGTGTGGGGAGGGTAAGAATGGATGGTTTGCTCATCCTCTGTGGTAATGTGAATTTTCAGGTGCTAAAATGGGGTCCTATCGGCTTTAAGTTCCAGAAGCCCTGATGTAACCTCTTTCTTGTTCCATTTAGGGGATCGCTGCTATTCCAGCTTTCATCTTAGCATCAAGGAGTTTGCCAATGCTTAATAAGTTATGGAAAAGTTTACATAAATGTTTCCCCAATTTGCCTTGCAGTGTTTTAAAAATCCATCCATCCCTGGACATTTATTTGTCTGAAAGGTATTTACTGCATCTTTCACTTCCAAGTTTGTAATATGATTTTTCAAAGATTCCAGTTTATCTTCTTTATATTAGGGAATTTCACCTCGGCCAAACAAATTATCTTTGGAATCTCTTTTCTATTAGGTAGAGCTACCTGTACAATGTAACAAATCTTCTTCCTATGATAATTATGCCAATTTAATCTTTAATACGTGCAACTGTTGCACTTTGCAACTGCCTCTCCAGTTTGCCAGTAATCCTGCTGCATTATTTCCCTTTTCACAATAAAGCTGTTTCGCTCTCAATACTTCATCTATTTTTATATTCAATTACCCAGAATTTTTTGTGCCTGTTCTTTTATTCTGCTTCCTCCTGATTTAATTGCTTCTTTAGTTTCAGTATAGAACAGTAATTATTTTTCTTTTTGCTACTAATGCAATTAAATTTCCTCTCATGATAGTTCCAAAAGCATCCCAGACTTATCATCAACCATGTCTCTGTTACATTACAAGGAAAATATTCCCAAATTTGCAATCTGAGTGTGTGCCTGATAAAAGGAAAGGAAGGGTAGGTCATTTGTGTCTTTCTTTCTCTCCCACCCACCTCTTTGATTTATAGACTCTTATCCCATTTAAGTGACATGTTCACACCAAAAATAATTATGCAGCCCTTATCAATAGATTTATGTATTTATTTAACAGCTTTTATATACCAACGAATGGGACCATCTCATCGGTTTACAGGGAACAAAAATTAGCAACAGGCTTTACAGTGAACACAGATTAATTGTCCCCTGTGCCAAATGAACATTAAATGCACCACATAAATTTAAAGAAATTAGTTTATACATCCCTACTCCCTTAGCAACCTAAATTAACTATGAACTCAACAATATTAAGATGCAGACAGCAGTTCAGCAGCGAGATGGGGGGCCTTCCTGCTTTTCTGCCGAGTGCCACATGTATAATTATCTACCAGGAGGTTGATTATGTGCACCCGGTGAAAGAGCTCACGTCAGAGAACGAGTCCGATCTCTACAGGCTAGAGTGGCAGGCCTGGAGGAGCTGAGGCAGACAGACACCTTCAGGGATGTAGTAGCCAAGACCCATCGCCAGTCTGGCAGACCCTATAGTGCCTTAGAGAAGCAAGGTCACCTGGGCAGAGAGCATGACCTTGGTGAGCAAGAAAAAATCAATAGCTAGGACCTGCTCTCCAGGTGATACATTATCCTCTCACACTGAGGATGAGTCTTCAAGGGCTAGTGCCCAGGAGAGAAGGGTTAGACCGGCAGTCACAGTTGGTGATTTGATCATTAGGAATGTAGATGGCTGGTGGATGTCAGGACCGCCTGCCTGGTGCGAAGGTGGCGGACCTCACGTGTCACCTAGATAGGATTTTAGACAGTGCTGGGGAGGAGCCGGCTGTCGTGGTACATGTGGGTGCTGACAACATAGGAAGGTATAGAGGGAAGCTCTGGAAGCTGAATTAGGGTTTTCAGGTAGAAAGTTGAAATCCAGAACCTCCAGAATAGCATTCTCTAAAATGCTTTCTGTTCTATGCACAGAATCCCAGAGGCAGGCAGAGGTCCGGAGTCTCAGTGCGTGGATGAGATGATGGTGCAGAGAGGGCTTTAGCTTTGTTAGGAACTGGGCAGTTTTGGGGGGAAGGGGAACCTATTCTGAAAGGATTGGCCCCCCACCTTAACTGAAAGGGAACCAGGCTGTTGGCACTGGCTGTTGCGGTCCCGGTCGCTAGGCTAGCGACCGGGTCCTTACCTTTCTGCTGCTTCTCCCGGTCTCGCCGCGATCCGTTGCTCCTGGGGCCTGCAGGGCCGCATGGCAGCGTCTCTCTCCACGTGGAGACGCTGCCGAGGGACGACTCTGACTTCTCCCACTGCCAGGCAACGCGCGCGCGCGAGCAGGGGGCTCTTAAAGGTCCAGCACCCGGAAGTGCTGAACCGCCCCGTTCCTGACGTCAGACGCTGGCCGGCTATTTAAACCAGCGTCTGACTTCCTTGCTTTGCCTTTGCAACGAGGTCGCTCTTATGTGTGCTTAGTTGCTTCCCAGCGTTGTTTCCAGCTTGTTCCAGCCGTGCCTTGCTTCCAGCTCTGGTTCCTGCTTGTTCCAGCCGTGCCTTGCTTCCAGCTCTGGTTCCTGCTTGTTCCAGCCGTGCCTTGCTTCTAGCCCTGGTTCCTGCTTGTTCCAGCCGTGCCTTGCTTCCAGCTCCGGTTCCAGCTTGTTCCAGCCGTGCCTTGCTTCCTGCTCCGGTTCCAGCTTGTTCCAGCCGTGCCTTGCTTCCAGCCCTGGTTCCTGCTTGTTCCAGCCGTGCCTTGCTTCCTGCTCCGGTTCCAGCTTGTTCCAGCCGTGCCTTGCTTCCAGCTCCGGTTCCAGCTTGTTCCAGCCGTGCCTTGCTTCCAGCTCCGGTTCCAGCTTGTTCCAGCCGTGCCTTGCTTCCAGCTCCGGTTCCAGCTTGTTACAGCCGTGCCTCGCTTCCTGCTCCGGTTCCAGCTTGTTCCAGCCGTGCCTTGCTTCCAGGTCAGGTTCTGCTTGGTCCTGCTGTGCCTTGGTTCCAGCTCTGGGCCCTACTTGCTCTCTACGCATCCTGACTCCAGCTCCGGTTCCTGATTCTCCTTCACTTCAGCCAGCCACGAACCTTGGTCTTCTTCACGATTCTCCTTTGTCTTCAGCCTGCCACGATCCTCGGACTTCCTCACGATTCTCCTTGTCTTCAGCCTGCCACGATCCTCGGACTTCCTCACGATTCTCCTTGTCTTCAGCCAGCCACGACCCTCGGACTTCCACACGTTTCTCCTCGTCTTCAGCCAGCCACAGACCTCGGACTCATTCACGATTCTCCTAAGTCCCAGCGACTCGGACCCCTACGGGCTCCTCCTGGGGGGGTCTCGGGTTTCCAGGGTGAAGACGTCATCAGTCCGCTCCAGCTGAGTGCTGCCTCCCGGCTTATTAACACCTGTGGACGTTGTCCACCTCAGCCGGCCCAAGGGTCCACTATTGACTTTCGCCATAACATAACAGTTTGCAAAGGCCATGGACTCGGCGGACTCCTCTCCTATGCAGGCCATCCCTGGCATGGCCCAAAGAATCCAGCAGCAACAGCAATGTCTGGAGGTCTTGGCTGCTACGGTGGATCGCCTAGCCAGTCGCTTGGACGCCAATCCTCCACCGCTGGCACCACCCCCGCCTCCACCGGCGGTTCAAGCTCCCGCGCAGACTCAGCTTCCAGCGCCTACTCGATATTCCGGGGATGCCAGATCGTGCAGGGCGTTTTTGAATCAGTGCTTCATCCGCTTCACCTTGCTACCAGGGCAGTTCCCGTCGGATGCCGTCAAGGTAGCATATATTTTGTCTCTGCTTGATGGGAGGGCTATGCTATGGGCCTCTCCCATGTGGGAGAAACAGGATGCCATGCTGCACAATTTGCAGGATTTCGTGACTCACTTCAAACAGACCTTTGATGAGCCAGCTCGTGCTACCACCGCTACCACTGAAATTCTACAGCTACGACAAGGTTCTCGCTCTCTGGCGGAGTACGCTATTGAATTTCGTACTCTGGCGATGGAACTCGGCTGGCAGGATGACTGTTTGCGGGGTATTTTCCTGGAAGGCCTTGCAGGTCGTATCAAGGACGAGCTGATGGCTCGCGACCTGCCCCTCACTCTGAACGGGGTGATAGACTTGGCCGGAAGGATTGACCGGCGATTGCAGCAACGAGCCAAGGAGGGTCGAGTTTCTCGTCGGCCTGTCTCATTGGCACCCTCCTTCTCCAGGTCTCTGACTGTACCTCACAAGACACCATCAGCCTCCCACAGCTCCTCTGAGGAACCTATGCAACTTGGTCGGGCGCCTCTAACCGAGGAGGAGAAGACACGTCGCCGCACTCAAGGCCTGTGCTTATACTGTGGCACTAAGGGTCATTTCCTGGGTCAATGTCCTGCGAGGCCGGGAAATGCTCAAGTCTAGGGAGAGATGAGGAGGTTCCCCTAGGCTATGTTAATGCTACTCCTCAATGTACAGTTCCTATAACGTTGGAGTATCCAGGTGGCTCCTTTCAGACTCTAGCTTTCATTGATTCCGGAGCCGGAGGGAACTTTATCTGGAGAGAACTGGTACGCCAATTAGGACTACCTACTAAGCGCCGGATACCTCCGTTACGGGTTACCTCTATCCAGGGAACCCCTCTACCTGGATCTATTTCTGAAACTACGATGCCTCTTACTTTACGGACGGGACTGCTTCACACGGAGACAATCTCCTTTTTGCTACTTGATAAATCGGTGCACCCTGTGGTCCTGGGACTCCCTTGGTTGCAACAACATGCTCCAGTGATCCATTGGGACTCTCTTCAAATTGCGCAATGGAGTCCTTCCTGTTTCCAGAATTGCCTGGATCCCGTTCCTAGACCGGAGATATTACTCTCTCACTCTGCCCTGGACATTCCTTTGCCGTACCAGGAATACGCTGACGTGTTCTCCAGACAAAAGGCTGAACTGCTTCCATGCCATCGGCCCTTCGATTGTGCCATTGATTTGCTACCTGGTTCCACTCCCCCGCGGGGTAGGGTATACCCTCTTTCTCTGCCAGAAACCCATGCAATGTCAGACTACATTACGGAAAATCTTGCCAAAGGGTTCATTCGTCCTTCGCACTCCCCTGCAGGAGCAGGGTTCTTTTTTGTGTCCAAAAAAGATGGCTCCCTCCGGCCGTGCATAGACTATCGAGGTCTGAACTCCATCACTAAGAAAGATCGCTATCCCTTGCCTCTGATCCCAGAACTGCTCGATAGACTTCAGGGGGCCAAGATCTTTACAAAATTGGATTTACGTGGGGCGTACAATCTGGTTCGTATTCGTCCCGGTGACGAGTGGAAGACAGTGTTCAACACGCGAGATGGACATTACGAATACTTGGTAATGCCTTTCGGCTTATGTAATGCCCCTGCTGTCTTCCAGAATCTGATGAATGAGGTACTCCGGGAGATGCTTCATTCTTTCGTCATAGTGTACCTTGATGACGTCCTGATCTATTCCCAAGATCTCTCTTCCCATCGCCAACACGTCAAACAGGTCTTACAAGCTCTAAGAGACAATCATCTATACGCTAAATTTGAAAAATGTCAGTTTGAGCGCGAGTCGCTTCCGTTCTTGGGATATATTGTTTCCTCGTCCGGTTTCCAGATGGACCCAGAGAAGGTGGCGGCCATTGTCAACTGGCCTCGCCCGGTTGGCCTGAAGGCGCTACAGCGATTCCTTGGATTCGCCAATTTTTACAGGCATTTTATACCACATTACTCCCAGAAGGTGGCTCCTCTCACGGCGCTTACTCGCAAAGGGGTTAACGCTCACGATTGGTCCTCTACCGCCTCGGCTGCCTTTGAAGACTTAAAACAAGCATTCCTAGCCGCTTCCTGCCTACGACACCCAGATCCACAACGACCCTTCATCCTGGAGGTCGATGCCTCGAATCTGGCCGTTGGAGCGGTGCTCAGTCAACACGATACTTCGGGCAAATTGATGCCATGTTCTTACTTCTCTAAGAAGTTTTCGCCTGCTGAATGTAACTATGGCATCGGAGACAAAGAACTCCTAGCCATTAAGTTGGCCTTCGAGGAGTGGAGGCAATGGCTGGAGGGGGCTAATCATCCGGTGACAGTGTACACTGACCACAAAAATTTATTGTACTTGGCCCAAGCTCAACGACTAAACTCGCGGCAAGCAAGATGGTCGCTCTTCTTCAATCGTTTCAATTTCATCCTCAAGTTTCGACCAGCAGAGAAGAACTTTCGAGCCGATGCTCTATCGCGTACCTTTCAGCCGGAAGAAGAGGACGACTCTCCACGAACCATCCTGGATCCTGCCTGTGTTCAACTAACTACCACTTCCATTAGTTCCTCAAGTAAGACTACGGTTCCTAAAAGGCTTCGGAGGAGAGTCTTGTCTTGGGGCCACGACTCCTTGACCGGGGGGCACGCTGGTAGACAAAGAACTTTGGATCTTATAAATCGTTTCTATTGGTGGCCTGGTCTTCGACGTGATGTTTTTCTTTACGTGAATTCTTGCCCCACTTGCGCCCTGCAGAAACCGCTTAATGGCCCTCCGAGAGGCTTACTACAACCGTTACCTATACCCACGGAACCCTGGACACATATTGCCACTGACTTTATGGTGGAACTCCCGCCTTCGCAAGGCAAGACTGTAGTATGGGTCACGGTGGACCGCTTCTCTAAAATGGCTCATTTTGTGCCTCTACCCAAATTACCTTCCGCCACTGAACTGGCTTCTCTGTTTACACACCATGTATTCCGTATTCATGGTCTGCCTCAGGACATTGTATCAGACAGAGGTCCTCAATTCACAGCCAGGTATTGGAAAGCCTTATGCAAAAAATTTAAGATCCAGCTGAGTTTTTCCTCCGCTTTCCACCCGCAAAGTAATGGGCAAACCGAACGCATGAATCGTTCTTTAAAGTTGTTCCTATGTGCGTTCATTAACCACAAACAAGATAATTGGGTGGAGCTTTTGCCTTGGGCAGAATTCGCCTATAATAATCAAATACATACGGCGACAGGGAAATCCCCTTTTCAAATTGTGTACGGTAAACAGCTCAAACCACCGTTACCTCTACCAGTACCAACCTCCTCACCCGCTGCTCAATTGTCCGCGGATCAATTGAGTAAACTTTGGTCCTCAACTCAACACCGACTTCAGAAAGTCGCACGCACTGCTAAACGCTACTATGATCGACACCGAAAACCTGCATTCGCCTTCCTCCCAGGCGATCGAGTGTGGCTTAGTACAAAGAACATTCATTTGAGGCAACCTTCCAAAAAACTCTCTCCCAAGTTCTGTGGTCCCTTCCGCGTAGCAGAGAGAGTAGGGCTGGTCTCTTACCGTCTACGACTCCCAACCACGTTACGCATTCATGATGTCTTTCACGTCTCTCTCTTAAAACCAGTAATTCTTTCCAGATTCCACCCCAGGCCTCTTGAGGACGCTTCCACCACCACGGATGAGGATCCTACGTTTCAGGTACGAGAGGTCCTGGATGCTCGTTTCGCCAACAGACGTTGGGAGTATTTGCTGGCCTGGGAAGGTTGTGGAGACGAAGACAATATGTGGGAGCCTGCCCGCAACATCTTGGACAAGACTCTTCTGCAGCAATATCATCTGGACCATCCTGACAGGCCAAGTCCTCTCAAGAGAGGGCGTAAAGGGGGGGGGTACTGTTGCGGTCCCGGTTGCTAGGCTAGCGACCGGGTCCTTACCTTTCTGCTGCTTCTCCCGGTCTCGCCGCGATCCGTTGCTCCTAGGGCCTGCAGGGCCGCATGGCAGCGTCTCTCTCCACGTGGAGACGCTGCCGAGGGACGACTCTGACTCCTCCCACTGCCAGGCAACGCGCGCGCGCGAGCAGGGGGCTCTTAAAGGTCCAGCACCCGGAAGTGCTGAACCGCCCCGTTCCTGACGTCAGACGCTGGCCAGCTATTTAAACCAGCGTCTGACTTCCTTGCTTTGCCTTTGCAACGAGGTCGCTCTTATGTGTGCTTAGTTGCTTCCCAGCGTTGTTTCCAGCTTGTTCCAGCCGTGCCTTGCTTCCAGCTCTGGTTCCTGCTTGTTCCAGCCGTGCCTTGCTTCTAGCCCTGGTTCCTGCTCGTTCCAGCCGTACCTTGCTTCCAGCTCCGGTTCCAGCTTGTTCCAGCCATGCCTTGCTTCCTGCTCCGGTTCCAGCTTGTTCCAGCCGTGCCTTGCTTCCAGGTCAGGTTCTGCTTGGTCCTGCTGTGCCTTGGTTCCAGCTCTGGGCCCTACTTGCTCTCTACGCATCCTGACTCCAGCTCCGGTTCCTGATTCTCCTTGACTTCAGCCAGCCACGACCCTTGGTCTTCTTCACGATTCTCCTTTGTCTTCAGCCTGCCACGATCCTCGGACTTCCTCACGATTCTCCTTGTCTTCAGCCTGCCACGATCCTCGGACTTCCTCACGATTCTCCTTGTCTTCAGCCAGCCACGACCCTCGGACTTCCACACGTTTCTCCTCGTCTTCAGCCAGCCACAGACCTCGGACTCATTCACGATTCTCCTAAGTCCCAGCGACTCGGACCCCTACGGGCTCCTCCTGGGGGGGTCTCGGGTTTCCAGGGTGAAGACGTCATCAGTCCGCTCCAGCTGAGTGCCGCCTCCCGGCTTATTAACACCTGTGGACGTTGTCCACCTCAGCCGGCCCAAGGGTCCACTATTGACTTTCGCCATAACATAACACTGGCTTTTAAAAAGGAGACAGAGAAGCTTTTAAACTAGAACATGGGAGAAAGTCGACAGTTATTCAGCAGCCCATGATCTGGAAGGAGGTATTTTCAAAGGATACTAACATTTCAGGGGAGTTAGGGCATCCTGATAGATTCCAATAAAAGCATATGTAGCCCATTTATCTATAAGTAAGAAGTCTAAGAAGTAAGATGGGAGACTGTATAGCACTGGATGAAGAGGTAGAAGTAATTGGCATCTCAGAGACCTGGTGGAAGGAGGACAACCAATGGGACAGTGCTATACCAGGGTATAAATTATAACACAATGATGGAATGGATCAACTTGGAGGGAGGTAGCACTTTATGTTAAGGATGGCATAGAGACTAAAAGGATAAAGATCCTGCAGGAGACTAATTACACAGCAGAATCTTTAAGGGTGGAAATTCCATGTGTGATGGGGAAGAGTATAGCGGTGGGGTATGCTACCATCCACCTGGCCAAAATGCACAGACGGACAATGAAATGCTAGCAGAGAATAGGGAAACTAACAAATTTGTCAGGACAGTAATAATGGGAGATTTCAATTACCCCAATATTGACTGGGTGACTCCTACCCTATTTCAACTTATTTGATTCCCACGGATAGGGTAAGATTATACATTTAGGAAGTGTGGGAGGATAGGGGAATGGCTGGGGTGGAGGGATAAACATTTGTATTTCATGGCTCGGGCAGGGTTTTGCAGCAGGGTGAGGGGGAACCTGGATCCTTTGTTTCTTTCATTTTCCTTCATTTTTTAAATGTTTATTTTGTTTCAGTTACACTAAAATTAAAGAAATAAACATAAAATGAAAAGAAAAGAAAAAAAATACAAAATGAAACACAAAACATTTTTCCCATGCACATCCCTAATGCATCAGCAGAAAAAAAGGAGGTAATTTTGCTTTTGTATGGGTCTCTTGCAAGACCCCACCTTGAGTACTGGGTGCAGTTCTGGAGGTTGTACCTTTGTAAGGAGAGGATAGAGACTGTTCAGAAAAGAGCTACTACAATGATACACAGCTTGCAACACAGACCCTGCATGGAAAGACTTAAGGCCCTCAAAATTTACTCTCTAGGGGTAAGAGGGGCGACCCGATAGAAACTTTAATAACCTGAAGGAAGGTGAAATCTTCCATGGAAAAGGAGTCATGACATGAAGCTGCAGGGGGAAAGGTAGAAAGGAAACCCTACGTACCCTGGGGTAGCCTGCCTGGAGAGACCATTAAAACCCGGCCAGCAGTGGCACAATTGTGTCAGATTTTCAAGGAGGCTGGGAGGGCCTGCATGGAGCACCAACCAAAACCCTAACAGCAGGGGTAATCTGCAAGCAGGCACCATGGTTAAATGAGCAGGGGAAGACTGCAGCCTCACTAGAGCTGGTGACTGTACGGATGGAAGAGGGCCTGGATGTTGCATGAGGTCTGTTTCTAGAAGAATCAGAGAGGAAGCTGACAGTGCCTGGAGGTGAGGGAGTCCGGCACATGTGATGGAATCTGGACTTGCCTGAATCAGATGCGGCAGGCAGCGGTAAGAGCAGGGTTGACAGGTTGGTTGATTAGCCAGTCGATGCTGCTCTCCTCTCAGACATGCAAACCCAACACCTTCTCTCATTGCTCTCTCACAACAAACACCTACCCCGCCATCTGACGCTAATCACCTCTCACATATGCAAACCCCACACCTCTTAGACCCTCTCTTACTCATAAAGACATACACTCACACACACACACACAAGCCAAACCCCACCACCAGTGGCCGCATGTTGAGTCAATCCACCCTCTCTCTTTTTCTTCTGGGTCGATCCTCTCTCACCCTCCCCTCCTGGGGGTGTGTGTGTGTGGATGAGTAAGTAAGTGAGAGAGCAATGAGAGTTGTTGGGTTGGTATGTGTGAGAGGGGACCAGCATCGGCTGGATTGGGGGTGGTGTGTGCATATGTTTGTGAGTGATTCAAAGAGAGAGGGTATGGGGTTTGGTAAATATGTGTCTGTGTGTGAGAGAGGATCAGTGTCAGAGGAAGGTGTGAGTGGATCTATTATTATCGCTGCCTATCCTTTCCCTGATCCTGGATTCTCCTCCCTCCATTCTCAATCTCCCTCCTTTTTCTCCTCCATCACCAAACTCCCCTCCATCTCCAATCACACGTCAGCCCCTCTTCTGCTGCCTCTCTCCATGAGATTGTCACTCCATCCCTTCTCTCTCTCTCTCTCCCTTTGTCTTTTTCTCCACAAAATCCCTTCTCCATCTCCCTCCTCTGAATTCCTCTCCTGCTTCATCCATGAAGTCCTCTCTCCTCATCCATTTCCTCCCTCCCCAGCACCAAGCACTGAGATCCCTTTTACCTAAAATAACAAAAACATGTATGCGAACACACAAGATATTTAGGAAAAGACTTATTTTTACAAAGTAAAATACAAATGTATAATATTTACTATGCAAATATATGCACATATCTGATAGACTTGCTGAATAATTTCAGAAACCTTGCCACAGAATTTTCTAATTCTTACCACAAAATCTACCCTTGAGGTATCCTGGGAAATTGGGGGCTGTGGCCGTACGGGACAGAACTGGCATTATATGCCAATCGAACGATGCACGAACCATCCAGTTACAGTGGGAAAAAATATTATTGAACTCAAAAGAGCAAGCACACAGAAGGAGAAGTGATCGTCCAGCCCACCTCCTGGCTTCCTCTGCAGCCCAGGCTCCTCTTAAATAGAAATCCTGAGAGGGCGACGGCAGCAGAAGGGCACAGCACAGGACTCCCAGCACCCAAGAACTCCTCTGGCCCTCGGTAAGTGACTTCCCTTCACTTCTGGAGCCATAGAAACTGGACAAGCAGCCCAAACTGGGTTTGGGTTCTTTTGGTTTAAGAGACGGGCTTATTTCGTCATTTAATTCAGTTTGCCATTCTGCCTTAGCAAGGTGAGCCGAGGCAGACTGCAAGCAATAAAAAAAGAAGTCTTTAGCATAATTCTGTAGCCTTTCCTCTTGCTTTGCCAGTTAGACTGTGATCCACCTCTACCCTGTACGGGACCTGCGCCTGCGCTCTCATGACCCAGCATGATGTTCCAGGATGGTTTTTACTAGGGGTAGATCACCCTGGCTAAAAAGGGTGTTCATAACCTGCACACTTGTGCCCGCATTGTAAGCAGCTGCTCCTGGGCGCAGAAAACATCAAATAAAGTGCTTTCAGCATTGTGTGTCTGCCTGCGGCTCGTATTTCTGCCTGCACAGGTAGCAGGTGCAGAGGTAGGCGGCCTCACAGCTAACTTTGATCGGGGAACGATGCAGGTGGGGTTCGTTCTCCCAAATTAGCTGCAAACATTACCGGGGGTGTTAAAAAGTCTTCCGCATATTTTGCAGGTTACCGAAACTTGCACCGCCTCTCCTCCCCCGGCACACAAAATAATATTTGAGTAAAAATGTCGTCAAGAAAAGGATTTGAATCTTTTTAGTCATTACTGTATATAATTCATATATATGTGGACATTTTTTTCTATCGTATTTTTTCAAAATGCCCAGCTACATTATACAGATTTCACTGGTTTGGCTGCATCCAGAGCCTTAAACAAATCTTTGTTTTGTAACACATTGTCAGGTTTTCTCCCATGTTGTGCCTGTAGGAAAAATGCTTAGCAAATCGGGGCCTGTGTCCGTCCCTAAATTCCACCTTTTGTTTTAAGAACAGTTTTGAAAGCCATTTCTGATGGTAAAAACACATTTCAGCCGGGTTATTTGGCTATCTGACGACCCTCCGTCAATACAGCAAAAAGGCCACGCAGGGAATTTCTAGGCCCCTGTGAGAGGCAGCTTTCCTGGGGACATGTGGAAGTCGGGGGGGGGCGGATGAACTTTGTAACCAGGCAGACAGTGTGGCCATTTCCCAAAAAAGGCGTGATGCACCTGCACCGCACTTAGACCAGCACAACAGCGTGCTTGGAGTCACCACCCAGGAAAAGGACCTCAGAGTCCCCGTGGACAATCTCTGCTCGGTGTGCAGCAGCGGCCAAAAAGGCAGCTAGAATGTTAGGAATTATTTGGAGAGGAATAGAGATCAGAACCGAGAATATCATAATGCCTTTGTACAGATCCGTGGTGTGACCGCACCTTGGGGTAGATTTTTTTAAAAAGCGCATTCGCGTACTTTTGTTTGCGCACCAGGCGCAAACAAAAGTACGCTGGATTTTATAAGATACGTGCATAGCCGCGCATATCTTCTAAAATCCTGGATCGGCGCGCGCAAGGCTGCCGATTTTGGGCAGCTGGCGCGCGCCGAGCCGCGCAGCCTGTCACCGTTCCCTCTGAGGCCGCTCCGAAATCAGAGCGGCCTCGGAGGGAACTTTCTTTCACCCTCCCCTCACCTTCCCCTCCCTTCCCCTACCTAACCCACCCCCCCGGCCCTATCTAAACCCCCCCCTACCTTTATCCACGGATTTACGCCTCCCGGAGGGCTGTTGGCGCGCCGAGACTCGACCCGGGGGGCGGTTCCGGAGGGCACAGCCACGCCCCCAAAACGCCCCGGGCCAAAACCACGCCCCCGGCCCCACCCCCGAAACACCGCACCCCGCCCCCGAAACGCCACGTCATCGGGTCCCGCCTCCCCGACACGCCCCCAACACGCCCCCTTCCAAAAACCCCGGGACCTACGCGCATCCCAGGGCTCTGCGCGCGCCGGTGGCCTATGGAAAATAGGCGCGCAAGGCCCTGCTCGCGTAAAACCGGGCGGATTTACGCGAGCAGGGCTTTGAAAATCCGCCCGCATGAGTACTGTGTGCAGTTCTGGCTGCCCCTTCTCAAAAAAGACATAGGGAACATGATGGAAAAGCTCCCTTATGGAGAAAGGTTAAACAGCTTGGACAAGAGACAACTGAGAGGGGAGATATATGATACAAAAGGAGGTTGAATTAGCACTCGCATCAGAGCCCACTGGAGCATATTCCATATCATGGATGCAGGGAGCTTCTTTCTCATTCACACAGCATTTTCAGTATCAGAGCCCAATGTGATGTATGTGCACACCTGAGAGGCAGGGATCACCTCTCTCACTGACACACCATTCCCAGTATCAGTATGCCTAATACACTTTTGCCAGTATCAGCTGTGACGTCGTAAGCAGGGAGCATTCATCTCACCCAATCTTTCCCTCCTGTTTCAGTCTCCACAGGTTACGCTTTGGCTGGGTGTTGGACTTCCAGTGCTAAGACATGGCTTCCCTGAAGCTGTCTGGGTTCATCCTCACTGTGCTGAGCACTTTCTTCCTGCTGGTGGCCCTGGCTTCTACTAACTGGGGCGAGGGAGAAGGAATTCACTTTGGCCTCTGGCTTGCTTGCGCTGCGACTTGTCAATCAACAACTAGCATCGCCTATGGTAAGATGTGTTAAGTTGTCTTATGCCTGTACCGTCCTCTGTTGGTTTGTGGGGATCTGTTCTATGTCCTTTATCTCTTGTTCTCTCTCAGGTGGCTACCATGCAGTTCGAGCCTTTATTCTCATTGCCTTCTTCCTCTGGGTGGCAATCCTTGTGCTTCAGGCTATGGACCTCTGGTATAACAGCACCCTTCCTTCAGTCAATAAAATGAAGTATGCGGCCCATCTGAGCATTTCAGCAGGTACAGGTTGTTTTTGGTTTTTTTTTTTTAAATCACTTTCTTACACCTCAGGTTATTTTTTGAATTATATTTGGTATATTTTGTATTACTTAATGCTTATGAGTGTTCATGGTACTGTCTCCGGGTTCACTGCCACTAGTACTTTAAGCATTCAGCTTTTGGCAGAGGAGTGAAATATTTTGGAATTTCTCTTCCATTTGGCCCTTTTTTAATCTAAGTAACTAATGTTGGGGAAGGCAGGGCAGGTTTAATCAACAGAGTTCTTTCATTTAGGAGCAGACAAGAGGACAGTACTTACAGTGATCATAGTTTAGTGATCATAGTTCTTTGTACTTCAAGTTTAGTCAATTACCAGAGATTTTCCCTATCTATGCCAGAAGGCTAAGACTCCAGAATGCTAAGGGGTGAGGAATGGTAGAAGGGCATAGGTTGATGTTTATTATAAGAACATAAGAAAATGCCATACTGGGTCAGACCAAGGGTCCATGAAGCCCAGCATCCTGTTTCCAACAGTGGTCAATCCAGGCCATAAGAACCTAGCAAGTATCCAAAAACTAAGTCTATTCCATGTAACCATTGCTAATGGCAGTGGCTATTCTCTAAGTGAACTTCAGGTAATGGACTTCTCCTCCAAGAACTTATCAAATCCTTTTTTAAACACAGCTATATTAACTGCACTAACCACATCCTCTGGCAACAAATTCCAGAGTTTAATTGTGCGTTGAGTAAAAAAGAACTTTCTCCGATTAGTTTTAAATGTGCCCCATGCTAACTTCATGGAGTGCCCCCTAGTCTTTCTACTATCCGAAAGATTAAATAACCGATTCACATCTACCCGTTCTAGACCTCTCATGATTTTAAACACCTCTATCATATCCCCCCTCAGTCGTCTTTTCTCCAAGCTGAAAAGTCCTAACCTCTTTAGTCTTTCCTCATAGGGGAGTTGTTCCATTCCCCTTATCATTTTGGTAGCCCTTCTCTGTACCTTCTCCATCTCAATTATATCTTTTTTGAGATGCGGCGACCAGAATTGTACACAGTATTCAAGGTGCGGTCTCACCATGGAGCGATACAGAGGCATTATGACATTTTCCGTTTTATTCACCATTCCCTTTCTAATAATTCCCAACATTCTGTTTGCTTTTTTGACTGCTGCAGCCCACTGTACTCACAATTTCAATGTGTTATCCACTATGACACCTAGATCTCTTTTTTGGGTTGTAGCACCTAATATTACTTGGGTTGTAGCACCTAATATTACTGTGAGTGTAGAGGCTGTGGGGTGAGGAATGGTAGAAGGGCATAGGTTGATATTTATTACTGTGTGTGTAGAGGCTGTGGGATGAGGAATGGTAGAAGGGCATAGGTTGATGGTTATTACTGTGAGTGTAGAGGCTGTGGGGTGAGGAATGGTAGAAGGGCATAGGTTGATGGTTATTACTGTGAGTGTAGAGTCTGTTGGATGAGGAATGGTGGAAGGGCATAGGTTGATGTTTATTGTGAGTGTAAAGGCTGTGAGGTGAGGAATGGTAGAAGGGCATAGGTTGATGTTTATTGTGAGTGTAGAGGCTGTGGCATGAGGAATGGTAGAAGGGCATAGGCTGATGCTTATTACTGTGAGTGTAGAGGCTGTGAGGTGAGGAATGGTAGAAGGGAATAGGTTGATGTTTATTGTGAGTGTAGAGGCTGTGAGGTGAGGAATGGTAGAAGGGCATAGGCTGATGCTTATTACTGTGAGTGTAGAGGCTGTGGGGTGAGGATTGGTAGAAGGACATAGGCTGATGGTTATTACTGTGATTGTAGACGCTGTGGGATGAGGAATGCTAGAAGGGCATAGGCTGATGCTTTTTACTGTGAGTGTAGAGGCTGTGGGGTGAGGAATGGTAGACGGGAATAGGTTGATGTTTATTACTGTGAGTGTAGAGGCTGTGAGGTGAGGAATGTTAGAAGGGCATAGGTTGATGTTTATTGTGAGTGTAGAGGCTGTGAGGTGAGGAATGGTAGAAAGGCATAGGTTGATGTTTATTACTGTGAGTGTAGAGGCTGTGAGGTGAGGAATGGTAGAAGGGAATAGGTTGATGTTTATTACTGTGAGTGTAGAGGCTGTGAGGCGAGGAATGGTAGAAGGGCATAGGTTGATGTTTATTACTGTGAGTGTAGAGGTTGTGAGGTGAGGAATGGTAGAAGAGCATAGGCTGATGCTTATTACTGTGAGTGTAGAGGCTGTGGGGTGAGGATTGGTAGAAGGGCATTGGTTGATGTTTATTACTGTGAGTGTAGAGGCTGTGAGGTGAGGAATGGTAGAAGGGCATAGGCTGATGCTTATTACTGTGAGTGTAGAGGCTGTGGGGTGAGGATTGGTAGAAGGGCATAGGTTGATGTTTATTACTGTGAGTGTAGAGGCTGTGAGGTGAGGAATGGTAGAAGGGCATAGGCTGATGCTTATTACTGTGAGTGTAGAGGCTGTGGGGTGAGGAATGGTAGAAGGGCATAGGTTGATGTTTATTACTGTGTGTGTAGAGGCTGTGAGGGGAGGAATGATGGAAGGGCATACGTTGATGCTTATTACTGTGAGTGTAGAGGCTGTGGGGTGAGGAATGGTAGAAGGGCATAGGTTAATGCTTATTACTGTGAGTGTAGAGGCTGTGGGGTGAGGAATGGTAGAAGGGCATAGGTTGATGGTTATTACTGTGAGTGTAGAGGCTGTTGGATGAGGAATGGTGGAAGGGCATAGGTTGATGTTTATTGTGAGTGTAGAGGCTGTGAGGTGAGGAATGGTAGAAGGGCATAGGTTGCTGTTTATTGTGAGTGTAGACGCTGTGAGGTGAGGAATGGTAGAAGGGCATAGGTTGATGGTTATTACTGTGAGTGTAGAGGCTGTGGGGTGAGGATTGGTAGAAGGGCATAGGTTGATGGTTATTAGTGTGAGTGTAGAGGCTGTGAGGTGAGGAATGGTAGAAGGGCATAGGTTGATGGTTATTATTGTGAGTGTAGAGGCTGTGAGGTGAGGAATGGTAGGAGGGCATAGGTTGATGTTTATTACTGTGAGTGTAGAGGCTGTGAGGTGAGGAATGGTAGAAGGGCAAAGGTTAATGTTTATTACTGTGAGTGTAGAGGCTGTAAGGTGAGGAATGGTACAAGGGAATAGGTTGATGTTTATTGCTGTGAGGTGAGGAATGGTAGAAGGGCATAGGTCGATGTTTATTGTGAGTGTAGAGGCTGTGGGATGAGGAATGGTAGAAGGGCATAGGCTGATGCTTATTACTGTTAGTGTAGAGACTGTGGGGTGAGGAATGGTGGAAGGGCATAGGTTGATGTTTATTGCTGTGGGTGTAGAGGCTGTGGGGTGAGGAATGGTAGAAGGGCATAGGTTGATAGTCATTTGAGTGTAGAGGCTGTGGCGTGAAGAAAGGTAGAAGGGCATAGGTTATTACTGTGAGTGTACATGCTGTGAGGTGAGAAATGGTAGAAGGGCATAAGCTGATGCTTATTACTGTGACGGTAGAGGCTGTGGGGTGAGGAATGGTAGAAGGGTATAGGTTGATGCTTATTACTATGAGTGTAGAGGCTGTGAGGTGAGGAATGGTAGAAGGGCATAGGCTGTTGTTTATTACTGTGACGGTAGAGGCTGTGGGGTGAGGAATGGTAGAAGGGTAAAGGTTGATGCTTATTACTATGAGTGTAGAGGCTGTGAGGTGAGGAATGGTAGAAAGACATAGGTTGATGGTCATTACTGTGAGTGTAGACACTGTGAGGTGAGGAATGGTAGAAGGGCATAGGCTGATGCTTATTACTGTGAGTGTAGAGGCTGTGGGGTGAGGAATGGTAGAAGGGTATAGGTTGATGCTTATTACTATGAGTGTAGAGGCTGTGAGGTGAGGAATTTTAGAAGGGCATAGGCTGATGCTTATTACTGTGAGTGTAGAGGCTGTGGGGTGAGGAATGGTAGAAGGGCATAGGTTGATGCTTATTACTATGAGTGTAGAGGCTGTGAGGTGAGGAATGGTAGAAGGACATAGGCTGTTGTTTATTACTGTGAGTGTAGAGGCTGTGAGGTGAGGAATGGTAGAAGGGCATGGGTTGATGGTTGTTACTGTGAGTGTAGAGGCTGTGGGGTGAGGAATGGTAGAAGGGCATAGGTTGATGGTTGTTACTGTGAGTGAAGAGGCTGTGGCGTGAGGAATGGTAGAAGGGTATAGGTTGATGCTTATTACTATGAGTGTAGAGGCTGTGAGGTGAGGAATGGTAGAAGGGCATGGGTTGATGGTTGTTACTGTGAGTGTAGAGGCTGTGGGGTGAGGAATGGTAGAAGGGTGTAAGTTGATGGTTGTTACTGTGGATGTAGAGGCTGTAGGGTGAGCACGCCTAGACTGTGCAGTCATACTTAGCTTATGCCTAAGGTGGCAAATATCTAGGGGCAGGAAAGGACATAGGATGTACCATGCTGGGTCAGAGCAAAGGTCTATCGAGCCCAGCATCCTGTCTCCAACAGTGGCCAGTCTGGGCTACCACGAAGTTCCTACTCACCCTGTGAACTGCCAATTCCTCAACCCCTCCCTGAACTCTAGTTGTATTTTATCATTTTCCTCATTCTCCACCGCCCACCAAGAGTATTTATTTATTTATTTATTTTATATACCGGCAATCTGGAACAATCTCGACAGAGGATAAAGGTGAACCGGTAGATATAGTCTACTTGGATTTTCAGAAGGCGTTTGACAAAGTTCCTCATGAGAGGCTTCTAGGAAAAGTAAAAAGTCATGGGATAGGTGGTGATGTCCTTTCGTGGATTGCAAACTGGTTAAAAGACAGGAAACAGAGAGTAGGATTAAATGGGCAATTTTCTCAGTGGAAGGGAGTGGACAGTGGAGTGCCTCAGGGATCTGTTTTGGGACCCTTACTTTTCAATATATTTATAAATGATCTGAAAAGAAATACGACGAGTGAGATAATCAAATTTGCAGATGACACAAAATTGTTCAGAGTAGTTAAATCACAAGCAGATTGTGATAAATTGCAGGAAGACCTTGTGAGACTGGAAAATCGTGCATCGAAATGGCAGATGAAATTTAATGTGGATAAGTGCAAGGTGATGCATATAGGGAAAAATAACCCATGCTAGTTACACAATGTTGGGTTCCATATTAGGTGCTACAACCCAAGAAAGAGATCTAGGCGTCATAGTGAATAACACATTGAAATCGTCGGTACAGTGTTCTGCAGCAGTCAAAAAAGCAAACAGAATGTTGGGAATTATTAGAAAGGGAATGATGAATAAAACGGAAAATGTCATAATGCCTCTGTATCACTCCATGGTGAGACCGCACCTTGAATACTGTGTACAATTCTGGTCGCCGCATCTCAAAAAAGATATAATTGCGATGGAGAAGGTACAGAGAAGGGCTACCAAAATGATAAGTGGAATGGAACAACTCCCCTATGAGGAAAGACTAAAGAGGTTAGGACTTTTCAGCTTGGAGAAGAGACGGCTGAGGGGGGATAGAGGTGTTTAAAATCATGAGAGGTCTAGAACGGGTAGATGTGAATCAGTTATTTACTCTTTCGGATAGTAGAAAGACTAGGGGGCACTCCATGAAGTTAGCATGGGGCACATTTAAAACTAATCGGAGAAAGTTCTTTTTTACTCAACGCACAATTAAACTCTGGAATTTGTTGCCAAAGGATGTGGTTAATGCAGTTAGTGTAGCTGTGTTTAAAAAAGGATTGGATAAGTTCTTGGAGGAGAAGTTTATTACCTGCTATAAGTTCACTTAGAGAATAGCCACTGCCATTAGCAATGGTTACATGGAATAGACTTAGTGTTTGGGTACTTGCCAGGTTCTTGTGGCCTGGATTGGCCACTGTTGGAAACAGGATGCTGGGCTTGATGGACCCTTGGTCTGACCCAGTATGGCATTTTCTTTTGTTCTTATGTTCTTATGTTCAGTGTACACTCTATTATATAGTAAACACTATATAAGAACACAATAAACCTCAATAATAATACAATAAAAGCGTAAATATAATAAAAGTAAAATCAGAGTAGACCTCTGATTAATTTTCCATTTCATAGCCCAGCAGAAGCCATAGGAGCCAACTTTTGAAAGTGATCGGGGAGTGTCCCCAGCAAATAAACAGCAGAACACAGTGGGCTGTGAGTGTGACTGACCAGCCAGTGTTTAAATGTCCAGCGAGGAGCTGGTAATGTGGCCATGGGAAAGACTCATGTGGGCACGAAACCTGGGAAGACTCAGTCGCTCTTCTCCCCAAGCCCAGCTCATTCCCCCTGGCTCCTCCCTCCTGCTCCATTCCCTCCCCACTGCCCATCCACTCCAGTCTCTTCCCTCCCCCTCATCTGTCATCGCCGTCCTTTCTCCTAATATTCTCTCCATCTTTCCCCCCTCCCCACCTTCCTCCCTCTGCACTCTTAATTCTCCCCCTCCTGCTTGGCCATACTTTGAATTTTATATCAGGGGAGGGGTTGAATACCCTTCCCCAGTACCAGTCCCTGTATCCCCTTCTCCTTCTCTGTTCCCCTCCCTCCTCCTTGGTCAGCTGCCCTCTTCTGCAGGCCTGGTTCCCCCATCCCTTCACTGATTCCCACCCCTCATCTGCAGGTCAGGCTTCCCCCATCACTGGCGGGCTCAGCTCACCTTTCAGTCTGTGAGCGCCCCTCCTCCTCCTCCTCCTCCGCAGGCTTGCCTCGTCTCCCTGCTCTGCACTCCCTGAGCCCAGGCACTTTTTTTTTCTGGGACGTCTCCGACCTCCCCACCCCCTCCCGGCGCCCATTCCAGGCGAGAGCCAGCCCCAAGCCTGGGGAGTCCACCTAAGCCCCTGCAGCAGCTGCCTGCCCTGAGCCTTTGCAGCCCAGCAAGTGACGCTGCCTGTCCTCAGTTAGGAAACCCCAGAGATTAACTGATGTTTGATGGGAACAGCAAGGGAATGTTTTATTGATTTTTGGGAACAAGGGGAACAATGTCCACCTAAATTCCCCCCCAGTTCAAGCCCTGACTGCAGTCCCTCACAATACTGGAGCAGTCAATTTTTAAGAGAGATTTTGAGACTATGACGTCACACAAGAACATAAGAACCTGCCATACTGGGTCAGAGCAAGGGTCCATCAAGCCCAGCATCCTGTTTCCAACAGTGGCCAATCCAGGCCATAAGAATCTGGCAAGTACCCAAAAACTAAGTCTATTCCATGTAACCATTGCTAATGGCAGTGGCTATTCTCTAAGTGAACTTAATAGCAGGTAATGGACTTCTCCTCCAAGAACTTATCCAATCCTTTTTTAAACACAGCTACACTAACTGCACTAACCACATCCTCTGGCAACAAATTCCAGAGTTTAATTGTGCATTGAGTAAAAAAGAACTTTCTCCGATTAGTTTTAAATGTGCCCCATGCTAACTTCATGGAGTGCCCCCTAGTCTTTCTATTATCCGAAAGAGTAAATAACCGATTCACATCTACCCGTTCTAGACCTCTCATGATTTTAAACACCTCTATCATATCCCCCCTCAGCCGTCTCTTCTCCAAGCTGAAAAGTCCTAACCTCTTTAGTCTTTCCTCATAGGGGAGCTGTTCCATTCCCCTTATCATTTTGGTAGCCCTTCTCTGTACCTTCTCCATCGCAATTATATCTTTCTTGAGATGCAGTGACCAGAATTGTACACAGTATTCAAGGTGCGGTCTCACCATGGAGCGATACAGAGGCATTATGACATTTTCCGTTTTATTCATCATTCCTTTTCTAATAATTCCCATCATTCTGTTTGCTTTTTTGACTGCCGCAGCACACTGTACCGACGATTTCAATGTGTTATCCACTATGACACCTAGATCTCTTTCTTGGGTTGTAGCACCTAATATGGAACCCAACATTGTGTAACTAGCATGGGTTATTTTTCCCTATATTCATCACCTTGCACTTATCCACATTAAATTTCATCTGCCATTTCGATGCACGATTTTCCAGTCTCACAAGGTCTTCCTGCAATTTATCACAATCTGCTTGTGATTTAACTACTCTGAACAATTTTGTGTCATCTGCAGATTTGATTATCTCACTCGTCGTATTTCTTTCCAGATCATTTATAAATATATTGAAAAGTACGGGTCCCAATACAGATCCCTGAGGCACTCCACTGTCCACTCCCTTCCACTGAGAAAATTGCCCATTTAATCCTACTCTCTGTTTCCTGCCTTTTAGCCAGTTTGTAATCCAAGAAGGGACATTACCTCCTATCCCATGACTTTTTACTTTTTCTAGAAGCCTCTCATGAGGAACTTTGTCAAACACCTTCTGAAAATCCAAGTATACTATATCTACCGGTTCACCTTTATCCACATGTTTATTAACTTCTTCAAAAAAGTGAAGCAGATTTGTGAGGCAAGACTTGCCCTGGGTAAAGCCATGCTGACTTTGTTCCATTAAACCATGTCTTTCTATATGTCCTCCCCCCATCCCCATCCTTTCAGTAAAATACCTCATTTACAGGCCTGGAACAAAAGGTCAGCTACCACCTGTCCCCCCCCCTCCTGTGACCCTGCCCAGCGAGCACAGAAATCTTCAACAAACCTTGAATAAATAATTTTCCAACCTTTATGTCTGGATTTCAAATCTGTTTCTGCGTACACTTGGCTTTTTCTTAAGTTTCTTTCTCCTCCTCGTTCCTGTTTTCTTTTAAAGCTTACTGGCTCTCTGGTCTTCCTTTCATTTCTTTATCATTTGACATTTTCTTTCATGTGCAAATCTCATTTTTTCTTTCCACAGCTCCTCCCCTTCTGCTGCTTCCATTTCTCTCCTCACCTCTTCTTGCCTTTTCCCTTTCACTGCCCTTCTCTTACTTCCCCTATCATCCCCTCCTCTCTGTCCTCATAGCTACTTTTCCGGTCTTCACCTCTCTCTCCATCATAATTTCACTTCACCTAATGAATCACCCCTGATTCTCTTCTCAAGGCTCATGTCCTCTCTCCAAGCTTGTATCCCGTTTTCCATGTCCCTTCTCATAGCCCATGTCCCCTCTCTCAGCTCTCTCTCTGGCCTTGCAGCCTGGGTCCTCTACACTCCCTCTCCCACAGCTCCTCTCCCAGTCCCTCTGCCACTCCCAGTTCCTTGCCTCCTTCTCTCCCAGCAGTTCTCTCAAGCTCCTTACAGCTTCTCCATCCCTCTGTCTCTTTCCCAGACCCTCTATCAGCAGCCCTTCCCATCTCCACTGCTCCTGCTCTCTGGTTTCCCTTCAGCCCACTGGTCAGACATTATACAGCCGGTCAATAAACTGCAGGGGGAGGCGGGAGCGGTAACTGGGAGACAGAAGTGCAGTGCCTGCCCTCCCCTGACAGAATCAGTGTTGCCAATTTAGTGATTTTGTCCTTAGATCTAGAGACTTTTTTTTAACCCGATGGTGACTTTGAACTGCAAATGCAACAGGGAGCTAATATAGCATTTTTTAACAGGTTATTGACAAATCTAGGGATTTTCTCACTGTTCTGAAAAATACATTGGATTCCCCATTTACTGAACATGTCTGGAAGAGAGAGTGAGATCTTTGACTAGAGTGCTGCAGAAAAGCACCAGAGAGTGAATTCTCTGGCTAGAGTGTCCAGCTGGTCCACCCATCCAACCAGCACCTGACTCCTCCTCCACACAGGAGCGCACCAACTGCCTGATTCCACCCCACCTGCTCCAGCACCTGACTCCTCCTCCACATAGACAAGCACCAACTGCCTGGTTCCACCCCCACCTGCTCCAGCACCTGACTCCTCCTCCACATAGACAAGCACCAACTGCCTGGTTCCACCCCCACCTGCTCCAGCACCTGACTCCTCCTCCACATAGACAAGCACCAATTGCCTGGTTCCACCCCCACCTGCTCAAGCACCTGACTCCTCCTCCACACAGACAGGCACGGGCTGCCTGATTCCACCCCACCTGCTCCAGCACCTGACTCCTCCTCCACACAGACAGGCACGGGCTGCCTGTTTCCACCCCACCTGCTCCAGCACCTGACTCCTCTGCCTCTACTGTTTAGGAAGTGGGGGAGGGGTGATTCTGAGTCGCACTAACACTACCAGCATGCACGTGCACATGTGTACAGCTAACTGGTTGAGCCTGCAGTGAGTGCAGACTGCATGAGAGAGGCGGGAATCAGGCACTGACTGAGTGAGTCGGTGCATGTCAGGCTCTCAGCTAGTGGTGCCGTTTTCAGCAGCATCCTGCCAGGATCTGTGTGGAGTGGGACCACAGGAAAGAATGAACAACCTGAGTTAAGAAAACAACTCCTGTTTTTTGTAGTTAAATTATAGTCCTGGACTGAAATAGTAGGTGGCACCTTACAGATTAACTCATTTATGGGAGCATGAGCCTTTGAGGTTTGTCTGAAAGTCACCACCCTGTCATTTTGGCTCCCCCACACTAACAGGGCTATCCCTCTGAAGATTTCTCACCACAATCCTGGATGGCGTCTGCTGATATTTTCTGGCACTGTTCAGGGCAGTGGTGGGCCCAATTCTCTTTTTCTTTTTATTGGATTCGGGTAAAGCAAAGGAGATTGAATGAAAGATTTTTAAGATTTTAAAGGTAATGAATTTTAGATCATTTTAAAATCCCTCCTTCCCATGTTCAGTATTCACACTGTGGTTTTAGCTACTTTTTACCAGTTTGGAGATGTTTTACAGTAGATCTGGTGATTTTCTTCAAGTTGGCAACACTGGACAAAAACACTTCCTTACTGCTCTCCCATACAGCGCATGGGAGCTCTCAGCTCCCTATTCACAGGAGTGCAGGAGACAATATTGGGGATACTCAGGCACCCACAGAGCTCCAGCTCCCTATTCACAGGAGTGCAGGAGACAATATTGGGGATACTCAGGCACCCACAGAGCTCCAGCTCCCTATTCACAGGAGTGCAGGAGACAATATTGGGGATACTCAGGCACCCACAGAGCTCCAGCTCCCTATTCACAGAAGTGCAGGAGACAATATTGGGGATACTCAGGCACCCACAGAGCTCTCAGCTCCCTATTCACAGGAGTGCAGGAGATAATATTGGGGATACTCAAGCACCCACAGAGCTCTCAGCTCCCTATTCACAAGAGTGCAGGAGATAATATTGGGGATACTCAAGCACCCACAGAGCTCTCAGCTCCCTATTCACAGGAGTGCAGGAGATAATATTGGGGATACTCAAGCACCCACAGAGCTCTCAGCTCCCTATTCACAGGAGTGAGGGAGACAATATTGGGGATACTTAGGCACCCACAGAGCTCCAGCTCCCTATTCATAGGAGTGCAGGAGACAATATTGGGGATACTCAGGCACCCACAGAGCTCTCAGCTCCCTATTCACAGGAGTGCAGGAGACAATATTGGGGATACTCAGGCACCCACAGAGCTCTCAGCTCCCTATTCACAGGAGTGCAGGAGATAATATTGGGGATACTCAGGCACCCACAGAGCTCTCAGCTCCCTATTCACAGGAGTGCAGGAGATAATATTAGGGATACTCAGGCACCCACAGAGCTGGCAGCTCCCTATTCACAGGAGTGCAGGAGACAATATTGGGGATACTCAGGCACCCACAGAGCTCTCAGCTCCCTATTCACAGGAGTGCAGGAGACAATATTGGGGATACTCATGCACCCACAGAGCTCTCAGCTCCCTATTCACAGGAGTACAGGAGATAATATTGGGGATACTCAGGCACCCACAGAGCTCTCAGCTCCCTATTCACAGGAGTGCACGAGACAATATTGGGGATACTCCGGCACCCACAGAGCTCTCAGCTCCCTATTCACAGGAGTACAGGAGATAATATTGGGGATACTCAGGCACCCACAGAGCTCCAGCTCCCTATTCACAGGAGTGAGGGAGACAATATTGGGGATACTCAGGCACCCACAGAGCTCTCAGCTCCCTATTCACAGGAGTGCAGGAGATAATATTGGGGATACTCAGGCACCCACAGAGCTCCAGCTCCCTATTCACAGGAGTGAGGGAGACAATATTGGGGATACTCAGGCACCCATAGAGCTCTCAGCTCCCTATTCACAGGAGTGCAGGAGACAATATTGGGGATACTCAGGCACCCACAGAGCTCCAGCTCCCTATTCACAGGAGTGAGGGAGACAATATTGGGGATACTCAAGCACCCACAGAGCTCTCAGCTCCCTATTCACAGGAGTGCAGGAGATAATATTGGGGATACTCAAGCACCCACAGAGCTCTCAGCTCCCTATTCACAGGAGTGAGGGAGACAATATTGGGGATACTCAGGCACCCACAGAGCTCCAGCTCCCTATTCATAGGAGTGCAGGAGACAATATTGGGGATACTCAGGCACCCACAGAGCTCTCAGCTCCCTATTCACAGGAGTGCAGGAGACAATATTGGGGATACTCAGGCACCCACAGAGCTCTCAGCTCCCTATTCACAAGAGTGCAGGAGATAATATTGGGGATACTCAGGCACCCACAGAGCTCTCAGCTCCCTATTCACAGGAGTGCAGGAGATAATATTGGGGATACTCAGGCACCCACAGAGCTGGCAGCTCCCTATTCACAGGAGTGCAGGAGACAATATTGGGGATACTCAGGCACCCACAGAGCTCTCAGCTCCCTATTCACAGGAGTGCAGGAGACAATATTGGGGATACTCATGCACCCACAGAGCTCTCAGCTCCCTATTCACAGGAGTACAGGAGATAATATTGGGGATACTCAGGCACCCACAGAGCTCTCAGCTCCCTATTCACAGGAGTGCAGGAGACAATATTGGGGATACTCAGGCACCCACAGAGCTCTCAGCTCCCTATTCACAGGAGTACAGGAGATAATATTGGGGATACTCAGGCACCCACAGAGCTCCAGCTCCCTATTCACAGGAGTGAGGGAGACAATATTGGGGATACTCAGGCACCCACAGAGCTCTCAGCTCCCTATTCACAGGAGTGAGGGAGACAATATTGGGGATACTCAGGCACCCATAGAGCTCTCAGCTCCCTATTCACAGGAGTGCAGGAGACAATATTGGGGATACTCAGGCACCCACAGAGCTCCAGCTCCCTATTCACAGGAGTGAGGGAGACAATATTGGGGATACTCAAGCACCCACAGAGCTCTCAGCTCCCTATTCACAGGAGTGCAGGAGATAATATTGGGGATACTCAAGCACCCACAGAGCTCTCAGCTCCCTATTCACAGGAGTGCAGGAGACAATATTGGGGATACTCAGGCACCCACAGAGCTCTCAGCTCCCTATTCACAGGAGTACAGGAGACAATATTGGGGATACTCAGGCACCCACAGAGCTCTCAGCTCCCTATTCACAGGAGTGAGGGAGACAATATTGGGGATACTCAGGCACCCATAGAGCTGGCAGCTCCCTATTCACAGGAGTGCAGGAGACAATATTGGGGATACTCAGGCACCCACAGAGCTCTCAGCTCCCTATTCACAGGAGTGCAGGAGATAATATTGGGGATACTTAGGCACGCACAGAGCTCTCAGCTCCCTATTCACAGGAGTGCAGGAGATAATATTGGGGATACTCAAGCACCCACAGAGCTCTCAGCTCCCTATTCACAGGAGTGAGGGAGACAATATTGGGGATACTCAGGCACCCACAGAGCTCCAGCTCCCTATTCACAGGAGTGCAGGAGACAATATTGGGGATACTCAGGCACCCACAGAGCTCTCAGCTCCCTATTCACAGGAGTGCAGGAGACAATATTGGGGATACTCAGGCACCCACAGAGCTCTCAGCTCCCTATTCACAGGAGTGCAGGAGATAATATTGGGGATACTCAGGCACCCACAGAGCTCTCAGCTCCCTATTCACAGGAGTGCAGGAGATAATATTAGGGATACTCAGGCACCCACAGAGCTGGCAGCTCCCTATTCACAGGAGTGCAGGAGACAATATTGGGGATACTCAGGCACCCACAGAGCTGGCAGCTCCCTATTCACAGGAGTGCAGGAGATAATATTGGGGATACTCAGGCACCCACAGAGCTGGCAGCTCCCTATTCACAGGAGTGAGGGAGACAATATTGGGGATACTCAGGCACCCACAGAGCCGGCAGCTCCCTATTCCCAGGAGAGAGGGAGACAATATTGGGGATACTCAGGCACCCACAGAGCTCTCAGCTCCCTATTCACAGGAGTACAGGAGATAATATTGTGGATACTCAGGCACCCACAGAGCTCTCAGCTCCCTATTCACAGGAGTACAGGAGATAATATTGGGGATACTCAGGCACCCACAGAGCTCTCAGCTCCCTATTCACAGGAGTGCAGGAGACAATATTGGGGATACTCAGGCACCCACAGAGCTCTCAGCTCCCTATTCACAGGAGTGCAGGAGACAATATTGGGGATACTCAGGCACCCACAGAGCTCTCAGCTCCCTATTCACAGGAGTGCAGGAGATAATATTGGGGATACTCAAGCACCCACAGAGCTCTCAGCTCCCTATTCACAGGAGTGCAGGAGATAATATTGGGGATACTCAAGCACCCACAGAGCTGGCAGCTCCCTATTCACAGGAGTGCAGGAGATAATATTGGAGATACTCAAGCACCCACAGAGCTCTCAGCTCCCTATTCACAGGAGTGCAGGAGACAATATTGGGGATACTCCGGCACCCACAGAGCTCTCAGCTCCCTATTCACAGGAGTGCAGGAGATAATATTGGGGATACTCAGGCACCCACAGAGCTCCAGCTCCCTATTCCCAGGAGTGAGGGAGATAATATTGGGGATACTCAAGCACCCACAGAGCTGGCAGCTCCCGATTCACAGGAGTGAGGGAGACAATATTGGGGATACTCAGGCACCCACAGAGCTGGCAGCTCCCGATTCACAGGAGTGAGGGAGACAATATTGGGGATACTCAGGCACCCACAGAGCTCTCAGCTCCCTATTCACAGGAGTGAGGAAGACAATATTGGGGATACTCAGGCACCCACAGAGCTGGCAGCTCCCTATTCACAGGAGTGCAGGAGATAATATTGGGGATACTCAAGCACCCACAGAGCTGGCAGCTCCCTATTCACAGGAGTGCAGGAGACAATATTGGGGATACTCCGGCACCCACAGAGCTCTCAGCTCCCTATTCACAGGAGTGCAGGAGATAATATTGGGGATACTCAGGCACCCACAGAGCTCTCAGCTCCCTATTCACAGGAGTGCAGGAGACAATATTGGGGATACTCATGCACCCACAGAGCTCTCAGCTCCCTATTCACAGGAGTACAGGAGATAATATTGGGGATACTCAGGCACCCACAGAGCTCTCAGCTCCCTATTCACAGGAGTGCAGGAGACAATATTGGGGATACTCAGGCACCCACAGAGCTCTCAGCTCCCTATTCACAGGAGTACAGGAGATAATATTGGGGATACTCAGGCACCCACAGAGCTCCAGCTCCCTATTCACAGGAGTGAGGGAGACAATATTGGGGATACTCAGGCACCCACAGAGCTCTCAGCACCCTATTCACAGGAGTGCAGGAGATAATATTGGGGATACTCAGGCACCCACAGAGCTCCAGCTCCCTATTCACAGGAGTGAGGGAGACAATATTGGGGATACTCAGGCACCCATAGAGCTCTCAGCTCCCTATTCACAGGAGTGCAGGAGACAATATTGGGGATACTCAGGCACCCACAGAGCTCCAGCTCCCTATTCACAGGAGTGAGGGAGACAATATTGGGGATACTCAAGCACCCACAGAGCTCTCAGCTCCCTATTCACAGGAGTGCAGGAGATAATATTGGGGATACTCAAGCACCCACAGAGCTCTCAGCTCCCTATTCACAGGAGTGCAGGAGACAATATTGGGGATACTTAAGCACCCACAGAGCTCTCAGCTCCCTATTCACAGGAGTGCAGGAGACAATATTGGGGATACTCAGGCACCCACAGAGCTCTCAGCTCCCTATTCACAGGAGTATAGGAGATAATATTGGGGATACTCAGGCACCCACAGAGCTCCAGCTCCCTATTCACAGGAGTGCAGGAGACAATATTGGGGATACTCAGGCACCCACAGAGCTCCAGCTCCCTATTCACAGGAGTGCAGGAGACAATATTGGGGATACTCAAGCACCCACAGAGCTCTCAGCTCCCTATTCACAGGAGTGCAGGAGACAATATTGGGGATACTCAGGCACCCACAGAGCTGGCAGCTCCCTATTCACAGGAGTGCAGGAGATAATATTGGGGATACTCAGGCACCCACAGAGCCGGCAGCTCCCTATTCACAGGAGTGCAGGAGACAATATTGGGGATACTCAGGCACCCACAGAGTCGGCAGCTCCCTATTCCCAGGAGTGAGGGAGACATTATTGGGGATACTCAGGCACCCACAGAGCTGGCAGCTCCCTATTCACAGGAGTGCAGGAGACAATATTGGGGATACTCAGGCACCCACAGAGCCGGCAGCTCCCTATTCCCAGGAGTGCAGGAGACAATATTGGGGATACTCAAGCACCCACAGAGCTCTCTGCTCCCTATTCCCAGGAGTGAGGGAGACAATATTGGGGATACTCAGGCACCCACAGAGCTGGCAGCTCCCTATTCACAGGAGTGCAGGAGACAATATTGGGGATACTCAGGCACCCACAGAGCCGGCAGCTCCCTATTCCCAGGAGTGAGGGAGACAAGATTGGGGATACTCAGGCACCCACAGAGCTGGCAGCTCCCTATTCACAGGAGTGCAGGAGACAATATTGGGGATACTCAAGCACCCACAGAGCTCTCAGCTCCCTATTCACAGGAGTGCAGGAGACAATATTGGGGATACTCAGGCACCCACAGAGCTGGCAGCTCCCTATTCACAGGAGTGAGGGAGACAATATTGGGGATACTCAAGCACCCACAGAGCTGGCAGCTCCCTATTCCCAGGAGTGAGGGAGATAATATTGGGGATACTCAGGCACCCACAGAGCTCTCAGCTCCCTATTCACAGGAGTGCAGGAGATAATATTGGGGATACTCAAGCAAACACAGAGCTGGCAGCTCCCTATTCCCAGGAGTGAGGGAGATAATATTGGGGATACACCGGCACCCACAGAGCTCTCAGCTCCCTATTCACAGGAGTGCAGGAGATAATATTGGGGATACTCAGGCACCCACAGAGCTCTCAGCTCCCTATTCACAGGAGTGCAGGAGACAATATTGGGGATACTCAAGCACCCACAGAGCCGGCAGCTCCCTATTCACAGGAGTGAGGGAGACAATATTGGGGATACTCAGGCACCCACAGAGCTCTCAGCTCCCTATTCACAGGAGTGCAGGAGATAATATTGGGGATACTCAAGCACCCACAGAGCTGGCAGCTCCCTATTCACAGGAGTGAGGGAGACAATATTGGGGATACTCAGGCACCCACAGAGCTCTCAGCTCCCTATTGACAGGAGTGCAGGAGACAATATTGGGGATACTCAGGCACCCACAGAGCTCTCAGCTCCCTATTCACAGGAGTGCAGGAGATAATATTGGGGATACTCAAGCACCCACAGAGCTGGCAGCTCCCTATTCACAGGAGTGAGGGAGACAATATTGGGGATACTCAGGCACCCACAGAGCTCCAGCTCCCTATTCCCAGGAGTGAGGGAGATAATATTGGGGATACTCAGGCACCCACAGAGCTCCAGCTCCCTATTCACAGGAGTGCAGGAGACAATATTGGGGATACTCAGGCACCCACAGAGCTCTCAGCTCCCTATTCACAGGAGTGCAGGAGACAATATTGGGGATACTCAGGCACCCACAGAGCCGGCAGCACCCTATTCACAGGAGTGCAGGAGATAATATTGGGGATACTCAGGCACCCACAGAGCTCTCAGCTCCCTATTCACAGGAGTGAGGGAGACAATATTGGGGATACTCAGGCACCTACAGAGCCGGCAGCTCCCTATTCACAGGAGTGAGGAAGACAATATTGGGGATACTCAGGCACCCACAGAGCTGGCAGCTCCCTATTCACAGGAGTGCAGGAGATAATATTGGGGATATTCAGGCACCCACAGAGCTGGCAGCTCCCTATTCACAGGAGTGAGGGAGACAATATTGGGGATACTCAGGCACCCACAGAGCCGGCAGCTCCCTATTCCCAGGAGAGAGGGAGACAATATTGGGGATACTCAGGCACCCACAGAGCTCTCAGCTCCCTATTCACAGGAGTACAGGAGATAATATTGTGGATACTCAGGCACCCACAGAGCTCTCAGCTCCCTATTCACAGGAGTACAGGAGATAATATTGGGGATACTCAGGCACCCACAGAGCTCTCAGCTCCCTATTCACAGGAGTTCAGGAGACAATATTGGGGATACTCAGGCACCCACAGAGCTCTCAGCTCCCTATTCACAGGAGTGCAGGAGACAATATTGGGGATACTCAGGCACCCACAGAGCTCTCAGCTCCCTATTCACAGGAGTGCAGGAGATAATATTGGGGATACTCAAGCACCCACAGAGCTCTCAGCTCCCTATTCACAGGAGTGCAGGAGATAATATTGGGGATACTCAAGCACCCACAGAGCTGGCAGCTCCCTATTCACAGGAGTGAGGGAGACAATATTGGGGATACTCAAGCACCCACAGAGCAGGCAGCTCCCTATTCACAGGAGTGAGGGAGACAATATTGGGGATACTCAGGCACCCACAGAGCTCTCAGCTCCCTATTCACAGGAGTGCAGGAGATAATATTGGGGATACTCAGGCACCCACAGAGCTCTCAGCTCCCTATTCACAGGAGTGCAGGAGATAATATTGGGGATACTCAAGCACCCACAGAGCTGGCAGCTCCCTATTCACAGGAGTGAGGGAGACAATATTGGGGATACTCAAGCACCCACAGAGCCGGCAGCTCCCTATTCACAGGAGTGCAGGAGATAATATTGGGGATACTCAGGCACCCACAGAGCTCTCAGCTCCCTATTCACAGGAGTGCAGGAGACAATATTGGGGATACTCAAGCACCCACAGAGCTCTGAGCTCCCTATTCACAGGAGTACAGGAGATAATATTGGGGATACTCAGGCACCCACAGAGCTCCAGCTCCCTATTCACAGGAGTGCAGGAGACAATATTGGGGATACTCAAGCACCCACAGAGCTCTCAGCTCCCTATTCACAGGAGTACAGGAGATAATATTGGGGATACTCAGGCACCCACAGAGCTCCAGCTCCCTATTCACAGGAGTGCAGGAGATAATATTGGGGATACTCAAGCACCCACAGAGCTGGCAGCTCCCTATTCACAGGAGTGCAGGAGATAATATTGGGGATACTCAGGCACCCACAGAGCTGGCAGCTCCCTATTCACAGGAGTGCAGGAGATAATATTGGGGATACTCAAGCACCCACAGAGCTCTCAGCTCCCTATTCACAGGAGTGAGGGAGACAATATTGGGGATACTCAAGCACCCACAGAGCCGGCAGCTCCCTATTCACAGGAGTGAGGGAGACAATATTGGGGATACTCAGGCACCCACAGAGCTCTCAGCTCCCTATTCACAGGAGTGCAGGAGATAATATTGGGGATACTCAAGCACCCACAGAGCTCCAGCTCCCTATTCACAGGAGTGCAGGAGACAATATTGGGGATACTCAAGCACCCACAGAGCTCTCAGCTCCCTATTCACAGGAGTGCAGGAGACAATATTGGGGATACTCAGGCACCCACAGAGCTCTCAGCTCCCTATTCACAGGAGTGAGGGAGATAATATTGGGGATACTCAAGCACCCACAGAGCTCTCAGCTCCCTATTCACAGGAGTGCAGGAGACAATATTGGGGATACTCAGGCACCCACAGAGCTGGCAGCTCCCTATTCACAGGAGTGCAGGAGATAATATTGGGGATACTCAAGCACCCACAGAGCTCTCAGCTCCCTATTCACAGGAGTGCAGGAGATAATATTGGGGATGCTCAAGCTCCCATGGAGCTGGCGCATATGGCTGATGCTCTGTCCATGTGGTTCGTGAGGAGGGGATAGTTGGGCAAACATCCGGTCTTCGATTGTGATGTGACAGAGGTCAGTGATTGCAGAAACAGGGTCAGCCTGTATTCACAGTCACTTCAATTGCCCTACCCCTTCTGGCCTTCCATGCAGGTGTCAGGGCTGGGAGCGCAAGATGACTCCGTCCCTGCTCTCGGACTCCTGTTCAAACCATGGCCAGAGCCTTAATATCTGATATTTGATCCCCTATCCATTGACCATATGGATAGAAGTCAGCGAATCACAGATGGGGCAGGACCCCTGTGGTGCCTGTAAGTTTTAGCTGAATCACTCCCCATGCTTACTGACTTCTGTTCTCAGTATGGCCAAGGAGCTGGGGGAAGGGATAGGACCCAAGGTTTGTGGTGAGGCTCTGTGGCACCAGAAGAACCTAAGGGTGGCAAAAGCTGAGATTCTTCCCTGGGGTTAAGGGATGATAGGTGGGGCAGGTTGATGGTTCTTACCATGGGTGTGGAGGACATGGGATATAGGAGGGAAATGTTTGAATACATTTATGCTAGGTGAAGGGGATATAGGGCGAGGAATGATTGGAGGGGCGGGTTGATGGATATTTTGTTTTCCTAAAACATAGAAACATAGACATGATGGCAGAAAAGAACCAAATGGTCTAGTCTGCCAGGCAGGTTTATGGCAGTATCTGCCATGCCATGCAGGTTACTCCCATTCTTATCAGTTTCCCAAGCAATAAACGTCAGGGCCCTCGTTAGTTACTGCCTGAATTCCATTCCCCTTTTCTTCTGCCAATGAAGTGGAGAGCAATGATGGAGTTGCATTAACAGTATAAAGGCTTATTGGTTAAGGGTAGAAACCGCTACACCAGCAAGTTACCCCCAGGCACTCTTTTCTTCATTCTCATCCTCTAGCTTTTAGGGATCCACAGTATTTATCCCATGCCTCTTTGAATTCTTTCACGGATTTCATCTTCACCGCCTCCTCAGGAAGGGCCTTCCAGGCATCCACCATCTTCTCTGTGAAGAAATATTTCCTGACGTTGGTTCTGAGTCATTTTCCTTGAAGTTTCATTTCGTGACCCCTAGTTCTACTGATTTCTTTCCAATGGGAAAGATTTGACTATTGTGCATCATTAAAATCTTTCAGATATCTGAAGGTCTGTATCCTATCTCCCCAGCACCTCCTCTCTTCCAGTATATATATTCAGGTCCTTCAGTCTCTCCTCATAGGTCTTTTCATACAGACCCCACACCATTTTGGTCTCTCTTCTCTGCCTCCAACCTTTCTTTGCCCCTTCTGAGATATGGACTCCAGAATTGAACACAGTACTCCAAGTGAGGCCTCACCAAGGACCTGTACAAGGGCATTATGACCTCCATTTTCTTACTAGTTATTCCTCTTTCCATGCAGCCCAATATTCTTCTGGCTTTTAGCTATCGCCTTGTCACATTGCTTTGCCATCTTCATATCTCCAGACACTGTTACCTCAAGATCCCTCTCTTGGTCCGTGTACATCAATTTTTCTCCCCCTATCACATACAGCTTTTTTGGATTATCACATCCCAGATGCTCGACTACACTTCTTGGCATTGAATCCCAGCTGCTGAATCTTCAACCACTCTTCCAGTTTTCTTAAATCACTTTTCAGTCTCTCTACTACTTCAGGCGTGTCCACTCCGTTGCAGATCTTAGTATCATCTGCAAATATTCAAACTTTTCCTTCTATCCCTTCCGCAATGTCACTGATAAAGATATTGAACAGAACTGGTGCCAACACCGGTCCCAGTGGCACTCCACAGGGATCAGTGTTGGGACAAAGACAGCTTGCATGATGTCAACAAAGAGAGAGGTAGAAAGTCTGACCAGTGCAGAGCACCAGGGGTTTGGTTACACATTCCACTTTAGCATAAAAAAGATAGGAGGGTGAAGCTTGTACTGCTGACAGCTGGGAGATCTCTATTGTCAAGAGGGTGATAGTAAGGGCAAGGAAGACTGATGATCAGAGCTAGAGTTGGACATGCAGGGGCAAGTGGGAAGTCAGGGTAGGCTAAATGGTTTTTCATCCGCAAGCAGCCACTCTGTTACTATGTTTAACGCTACAGTTTCTGTTCCTTCTTGAGCCTTATCCTTTAGACAAAAATAATATAGAACATTTTTGAAAGGTTCGGTACAAAAATATGTTTTGTAAAGCAC